>NC_091978.1:318592165-318871314 GCF_044704955.1 Pristiophorus japonicus | reverse complement strand
CTTCTCCTTTCCCCCCTTCTCCTTTCCCCCCCTTCTCCTTTCCCCCCTTCTCCTTTCCCCCCTTCTCCTTTCCTCCCCTTCTCCTTTCCCCCTTCTCCTTTCCCCCCTTCTCCTTTCATCCCCTTCTCCTCTTCCCCCTTCCCCTTCTCTCCTCCCCCCCCCTTCCCCTTCTCCTCTTCCCCCTTCCCCTTCTCTCCTCTCCTCCCCCTTCCCCTTCTCTCCTCTCCTCCCCCTTCCCCTTCTCTCCTCTCCTCCCCCTTCCCCTTCTCTCCTCTCCCCCCCTTCCCCTTCTCTCCTCCCCCCCCCTTCCCCTTCTCTCCTCTCCCCCCCCTTCCCCTTCTCTCCTCTCCCCCCTCCCCTTCTCTCCTCTCCCCCCTTCCCCTTCTCCTCTCCCCCCTTCCCCTTCTCCTCTCCCCCCTTCCCCTTCTCCTCTCCCCCCTTCCCCTTCTCCTCTCCCCCCTTCCCCTTCTCCTCTCCCCCCTTTCCCTTCTCCTCTCCCCCCTTCCCCTTCTCCTCTCCCCCCTTCCCCTTCTCCTCTCCCCCCTTCCCCTTCTCCTCTCCCCCCTTCCCCTTCTCCTCTCCCCCCTTCCCCTTCTCCTCTCCCCCCTTCCCCTTTTCCTCTCCCCCCTTCCCCTTCTCCTCTCCCCCCTTCCCCTTCTCCTCTCCCCCCTTCCCCTTCTCCTCTCCCCCCTTCCCCTTCTCCTCTCCCCCCTTCCCCTTCTCCTCTCCCCCCTTCCCCTTCTCCTCTCCCCCCTTCCCCTTCTCCTCTCCCCCCTTCCCCTTCTCCTCTCCCCCCTTCCCCTTCTCCTCTCCCCCCTTCCCCTTCTCCTCTCCCCCCTTCCCCTTCTCCTCTCCCCCACTTCCCCTTCTCCGCTCCCCCACTTCCCCTTCTCCGCTCCCCCCCTTCCCCTCTCCCCCCCCCTTCCCCTTCTCTGCTCCCCCCTTCCCCTTCTCCTCTCCCCCCCTTCCCCTTCTCCTCTCCCCCCCCTTCCCCTTCTCCTCACCCCCCTCTCCTCTCCCCCCCTCTTCTCCTTCTCCCCCTTCTCCTCCTCCCCTCCTTCTCATCCTCCTCCCCCCCTTCTCCCCCATCCCTCCCCTTCCCTCCCTCCCCCTCTGCGTCCCTCCCCTCCCCCTGCCCCCCTCCTCCCCCTCCCCTCGCTGTCAGAAACACAGACACTGACAGACAGAGAGTGAGACACACACACACACACAGACAGACAGAGAGATAGAGACACTGACAGAGACACACTGGTGGGGGGGGGGGGGGGATCCCAGCACGCTGTTGGAGGGCTCCCGGTGCTGCAGTCGGTAAGTAGAAAATGTTTTATTTATTGATTTAAAAAGAAAATTATTTCTTATAATTTTTTTTGATTGATTTATTGGTTGATTTAGTGATGTTTTTATCATTTATTATTGATGATGGCTCTTTATTTGTAAAACTGGTGTTTAATGTTTGTAAACTTCCCTTTAAGCCCCCTCCCCCCCCATTCCCTACGCCTGATTTTCTAAAGCGTAGACAAGGTTTTTTCGAGCGTACAAAAATCTTCACTTACTCCATTCTAAGTTAGTTTGGAGTAAGTTTTCACTGCCGAGACTTTGAAAACAGGCGTAAGTGGCTGGACCTTTTGGAAAAAAAAAATTCTGTTCCGAAGTAAAACTGTTCTAACTGACTAGAACTGGAGCAAACTAAATGCCGGGAATTTGAATTTCTACGATACTCCGTTCTACACCAGTTGCTTCAAAAAATCAGGAGCAACTGAGGCCGAAACTTGGGCCCATTGTGTCAGTTTTATACATTCGTATCAGTTTTATACATTTTTAGGCATCCCTGATTTCTAACACTTGTTAGCCACAGTTGGACCACTTTTCCTGTGGGGATTTTTGTGTCTTAAAGGAATGTATGTTTGCTGTAAATTATGTATTAATTCTCTACCGTCTACTGTCATACCTTTTAATGTAGTTTCCCAATTTACCTTAGCCAACTTGCCCTTCATACCTGCATAGTACCCTTTGTTTACATTTAAGACCCTAGTTTCGGATTTAATTAAATCACTTCAATATAAAATTCTATCATATTATGGACACTCTTCCGCAAAGGTCTCTTTACTGCATGTTTATTAATAAACCCTTTCTCATTGCGCAATACTTGATCTAAAATAGTCTGTTCCCTAGTCGGTTCCTCAACGTACAGATCTAGAAAACCATCATGCATACATTCCATGAATTCGTCCTCTACACTGTTACTGCATATTTGGTTTGTCCAGTCTATATGTAGATTAAAGCTACCCATGTTTACTGTACAGGTGCAGCATCTAAAATCTGGGACCGAGGCCGTTCCGGATTCCGGGCTTTTCCGGACTTTCGATTTGCTTTCTGACATCATGAATCCGGAAACACCCGAGTCCAGAATCGGGTATTTCCAGATTTCGGAACGTCGGAACATGTTCGGGCAGTCCGTCCCTGCCGAGGAGGTTGACAGACGGCCAGGGCCCCGTTGAGGAGGAGGTTGTCGGGCGGAGCCCCGCTGAGGTCGTCAGGCAGTGGCGAACAGACTCGGGTATTTCCGGATTCATGATGTCAGAAAGCAAATCGAAAGCCCGGAATCCGGAACGGATTTTAGGCGCTGTACCTGTACAGTAAACATGGGTAACTTTAATCTACATATAGACTGGGCAAACCAAATATCCAAGGTCGGCAGGTCCAGATTCCGGAAGATTTTATGGATTCCGGACGACCCTGCCACCGATCGTCCCGGATTCCGGAACTCCGGATTCTCGACGCTGGCGCCTGTATTACCCTTGTTACATGCACCTCTAATTTCCTGATTTATATTGTGCCCTACACTACCACTACTAACACTGTTTGGGGGCTTGTAAACGGCTCCCATCAATGTTTTCTGCCCCATGCTTTTTCTTAGCTCCACTCAAACTGATTCTACTTGATTTTCCAAGCTAAGATCCTTTCTCTCTACTGTCTTTATCCCATCCTTTATTATCAGGGCTACCCCTCCTTTTCTATTTTGCCTATCTCTTCTAAAAGTTAAGTATCCTGGAATATTTAGTTCCCAACCTTGGTCACTTTGCAACCACATCTCTGTAATGGCTATTAGGTCAAACCTATTCATTTCTATCTGCGCTATTATTTCATTTGTTTTGTTGCGAATGCTTTGCGCATTCAGGTTAAGGGCTGGATTTTAAATTTTTCTGTTTTTGGGGCGAAAACGGAGACGGGACGTGAAAGTTACTGGCGCTTTGGTAAGGAAGTTTCTGGGCCCTGCGTCAGGGGGCGCAGCGCGAAGGTAGGCGTTATCCACTTTTTGTGGCGCAAAAATGGGAAACTCGCAAACTAAACTGCTCTGGGAGAGGCCTTGGGTGGGGGGGGGGAAACCCACAAAAACATTCCCAAAACATTGCCCACGCCACTAGAATACAAATCGCTAAATCAATTAAAAGTACAAACTCTCGCACTTGCGTTTGGAGTACTTTACCTTCCTCACCGCCGCTGGCTATACTGGAACGCACTAATTTCCCAAGCGGTCATTGCATGCGTATTTCTGGGCAGACGGGTCGGGAAAAGTCCAAACTCCTGCCAGTGTCGCAACAAGACACCGCTCTTCCCGCACAGCTCTTCCCGGTGGTGCTGCTGAGCGCCGATGCAAAAACAGGTCGGAGGATCGCGAAGAGATGCAGGAGACCTGAACACACCTTTCATGCCACTCCGGGGCGAATCCCGGAGCGTAATGGATCGGAAAATCCAGCCCATAGTGCCTTTAGCTTTGACTTTTTTCTATTTTTCCCTGATGTCATCTTAGTCAGTGATGCTCTATTACTTTAGTTACTCTTTCTGTCCCTTCCTGACCCACTCTGCTTATTTTTGCCCAAAACTCTGCTCTGCTCTAGAGCCTTGACATTGCTTTTGTGGCTTTAAATTTAACTCTTTCCTGAATCCTCCCACCCACCCTTCATTAGTTTAAAGCCCTATCTATTGCCCTAGTTATTCGATTCGTCAGGACACTGGTTCCAGCCCTGAGGTTCAAGTAAAGCCAGTCCCAACAGAACAACTCCCTCTTTCCCCAGTACTGGTGCCAGTGCCTCACGAATCAAAACCCCTGCCTCCCACACCATTCTTTGAGCCACGCATTTAACTTTCTAATCTGCTTGTCCCTATACCAATTGGCGCGTGGCTCAGGTAACAATCTAGAGATTATTACCTTTTGAGGTTCCGCTTTTTAATTTGGACCCTAACTCCTCAAACTCTTTCAGCAGAACCTCATTCCTAGTTCTACCTATGTCATTGGACCACGACAACTGGATCCTCCCCATCCCACTCCAAGTTCTTCTCCAGCTGCGAGATGTCTTTAACCCTGGCAACACTGGAACTCTCGGTCATGGCTGAAGAGAACTGTACCTATACCTCTGACTATACTGTCCCCTACCACAACTACATTCCCTTCACTCCCCCCACTTGAATGGCCTCCTGCACCATGGTGCCTGTCCCTGATCACTAACCAGACCTGTACCACTACCTAACTTAAGGGGTGCGACTACCTCATGGGTGTAAGTGTCCAGGTAACTCTCCCCCTCCTTGATGCATTCACAATGTCTGCAGCTTGTATTCCAGCTCAACAACTCTGAGCCGAAGTTCCTTGAATTGCAAACACTTACTGCAAGTGTGGTTGCTTGGGATCGCAATGCTCTCCGCCAGCTCCCACATGCCCAGTTATGACCCACCGCCTGCCCTTCATCTCTAACCTTGTTTTATTAATTAATTAATTAATTAATTAAAGCTTTTATTCGATCAATATTTTAGTTTTATTGTTTAATTATTTTATTTGTTCTAAATTATTAATTTAATAAGTACTAGCAAGTTACAGTTTTCAGCTCTTAATTTAAACCCTTTCCCTAACTTAGAAAGCAAATAAAAGCTGTAATACTCACCAACCAATCACCTACCTGCACTCCTGTGACATCAGTCTTTGATTTTATTTCCCTCCCGCTCTTTTTAAACTGCCTGCTGTAGCTCTGGCTCCTGCTCTTTTTAAACTGTTCCCCAACTAATGCATAGGTTTGAATCTGAACATTATCAGATTGTAAACTTCCCATTAAAAAATTTAGACTATAGTTCAGGAGTCTTCCCTGTTAGAGAAAATAATTACCTCAGGCCATTTCTTCAACGACTTCTGAAGAATTAGCTAGTAAATTTGACAATTTGATCATGCACCTGTCCTTTCAGCCAGTAAACGGTACAAATACAAAGTAACATTAAGCTTGTATTTGAAATTCAGGATGTGATCTGCATTCAGTGTTTGTGCTCTGACTTGATGTTTTCACCATTCGTAAATGTGTATAATAAATGAAATCGGGGTAACTGCAAACTCCCAGTGTTTGGTAGCAAAATACTAGTTTCTGAGGATGTTATTCAAACGGGCACGATGACTTATGTAAGTGGAATGAATAAATTGTTTACAATATAGACTATATTCAATTTGGATTAAGTTAGTGTAAATTAACTCTGCTGGCTTGCACAAGTCTACCACATGTACTGACAAGCATGAATCTACAACAGTGTTGTTCAGTAGAAATTGTTAACTAGCCACAGTCATGGCTACGGCGACACAATTTTAACCACATACACTAATTTTAATCAAAATCGTCTTACACATAATACAAGTTCGTAAAATGTATTGCATGTATATATTTATTTAACAAACATCTACCACCATTCAGTGCGGAACTTTGCAATTTTTCTCTCTTACCAAAATTTGGAATTCTGGCATGAATTTATCAGGCACAGCACATCTTAGTGTGGCTTCTAGGTTTTTGTCCAGCAGTTGTAAGTGGTACGTTGACTTAATTGAAGTAATTGCTGAGAATTGTTGACTAATAATAAGTCATGTTAGATCTATCCCAGCTCTCCATCCAGAACCTGGTTGGATGCTGCTTGCCCTTTGTCATGGCGTGCCCTGTTGAAGCTGCTAGCTATTGGTTGGGTTTGCTTTCTTCTGGCCTGGGGCTGATATTCTAATTGGTCGAGCTGACCACAATGACAGCAATCCTCTCTATACAATGTTGTTGGTGCTTCCGTGGTGCAGAGGTGTGGTATTTTCAGCCAAGTTACAAACCATTGTAGCAGATAATAAACAAGCAGTTCTCAAAGAAGTAAAGCACACACAACGACTAAAATAGCACTCGCCCATTCTTTTTGTTTTGCCAACAAAATCTCAAAGGTTGAGGTATACATGCTTATGCTGTGCGACATACCCAACGACAGTGGCTATTACATTTTTCTTTACTAATCAAAGATGCAATTAGGCGCATCTGGATTCCCAGTTAGTGACATGTGGTTAGTAGCTAATGTATTTGACAACACAAGCAAGGACTCAGTTGTGCATTTTGCACTATCCACTTGTTTCAGTTAATACTGTACAAGAGTTAGTTTATTCCAAATTGCTTTTGAAGTAAAGTTGATATTTTCCATTTAAATACAGCATTAGGATGGGGGAACCCATCAAGAATTTGTAATTGATGCAAATATATAACTAACTTACAGAAACAATAATAATAATAAAGCAATTATACTTGGAGAGAACACTAACTAAAGAATACAGTATCATGATGAATAGGGCAAAGATGGCAAACTATAGTTGTTAGGAGAGTCTTGAGATGCTAGGACTGTTTAAGCAGGAGCAGAGAAAGCTAAGGGAAGATTTAATGCAGATTTTTAAAAATATGAAGAGTTTAGGAGTCAATGATGAGGGATCATCAACTTAAAATGATCACCAAAAGTAAGGAGAGAGGTTAGAAGAAATGTATTTACACAGTGCTTGTTGGGGCATGGAATGCTTTGCCACTGGAGTGTTTGAGGTAACGAATCGTTGCTTTTTAAAGAAAATAGGGCAAATATTTAGAATTGAGAAAGTTGTAAAGCTTTAGGGAGAGAGCAGAACAGTGTGATTAGTTTTGGATTGCTCTAGCAAAGAGCTGGCAGAGACATGATATAAGAAATAAGGGCAGGAGTAGGCCATTTGGTCCCTCGAGCCTGCTCTGCCATTCAATATGATCATGGCTGATCTGATCATGGACTCAGCTCCACTTCTCTGCCCGCTCCCCATGACGCTTTGTACTCCCTTATTGCTCAAAAATCTGTCTATCTCCGCCTTAAATATATTCAATGACCCAGCCTCCACAGCTCTCTGGGGCAGAGAATTCCATAGATTTACAACCCTCTGAGAGAAGAAATTCCTCCTCATCTCAGTTTTAAATGGGCGGCCCCTTACTCTAGGACTATGTCCCCTAGTTTTAGTTTCCCCTATGAGTGGAAATATCCTCTCTGCATCCATCTTGTCGAGCCCCCTCATTATCTTATCAGTTTCAATAAGATCACCTCTCATTCTTCTGAACTCCAATGTGTATCGGCTCAACCTATAAGTCAACCCCCTCATCTCCGGAATCAACCTAGTGAACATTCTCTGAATAGCCTCCAATGCAAGTATATCTTTTCTTAAATATGGAGACCAAAACTGTACGCAGTAGTCCAGATGTGGCCTCACCAAGACCCTGTACAGTTGTCGCAGGACTTCTCTGCTTTTATATTCTATCCCCCTTGCAATAAAGGCCAACATTCCATTTGCCATCCTGATTACTTGCTGTATCTGCATACTAACTTTTTGTGTTTCAAGCACAAGGACTCCCAGGTCTCTCTGTACTGCAGCACTTTGCAATTTTTCTCCATTTAAATTATAATTTGCTTTTCTATTATTTCTGCCAAAGTCGATAACCTCACATTTTCCCACATTATACTCCATCTGCCATATTTTTGCCCACTCACTTAGCCTGTCTATACCCCTTGCAGATTTTTTTGTGTCCTCCTCACAATTTGCTTTCCCATCCATCTTTGTATCATCAGCTACATTACACTTGGTCCCTTCATCCAAGTCATTAATATAGATTGTAAATAGTTGAGGCCCCAGCACCGATCCCTGCGGCACCCTACGAGTCACTGTTTGCCAACCGGAAAATTACCCATTTATCCTGACTCTTTTCTGTTAGTTAGCCAATTCTCTATCCATGCTAATATATTACCCCCAAACCCGTGAGCTTTTATCTTGTGCAGTAACCTCTTATGTGGCACCTTATCGAATGCCTTCTGGAAATCCAAATACACCACATCCACTGGTTCCCCCTTATCCACCCTGCTCGTTACATCCTCAAAGAACTCCAGCAAATTTGTCAAACATGATTTCCCTTTCATAAAACCATGCTGATTGATTGAATCATGCTTTTCCAAATGTCCCACTACTGCTTTCTTAATAATGGACTCCAGCATTTTCCCAACAACAGATGTTAAGCTAACTGGTCTATAGTTTCTTGCTTTTTGTCTGCCTCCTTTTTTAAATAGGGGCGTTATATTTGCGGTTTTCCAATCTGTCTCAGATTCTATGTTTCTATTACAACCAATGCATCCACTATCTCTGCAGCCACTTCTTTTAAGACCCTAGGATATAAGGCATCAGGTCCAGGGGACGTCCGCCTTTAGTCCCATTATTTTACCTAGTACTACTTCATTAGTGATAGTGATTGTATTAAGTTCCTCCCTACCTATAGGCCCTTGATTATCTACTATTGGGATGTTTTCCGTGTCTTCTACCGTGAAGACCAATATAAAATGTTTGTTCAACATCTCCGGCATTTCCCTGTTCTTCATTATTAATTCCCCAGTCTCATCCTCCAGGGGACCAACATTTACTTTAGCCACTCTTTTCCTTTTTATGTACCTGTAGAAACTCTTACTATCTGTTTTTATGTTTCGTGCTAGTTTATTTTCATAATCTATCTTCCCTCTTTTAATCATTTTTTAGTCGTCCTCTGCTGGCTTAAAAAAATTTCCCAATCCTCTGGCCTCCCACTAGTCTTGGCCACATTGTATGCCTTTGTTTTCAATTTGATACCCTCCCTTATTTCCTTAGTTAGCCACAGGTGGTTATCCCTTTTACAGTCTTTCCTTCTCATTGGAATATATGTTTGATGTACTGGAATGGCCTCCTTTTGTGCTATAAACCTATGTGGTTCTAATTAACCAGGTGGTTGGAAGTAAGTGCTGTCTGCACAAATATTCTTAACCATTTAAAGTGTGTGTCAGTCATTAATTTTTTTTTGTTCTTCTGTAGGCATCAACCTTCAGAAAAAATACCATGGGATCTTCACAGCGCAAAAAATCTGGGCCAAAACCTGATCTAACAGAGGAACAAAAGCAAGAAATCCGGGAGGCTTTTGATTTGTTTGATACTGATGGTTCTGGAACTATTGATGTAAAGGAAATCAAGGTGCTATTAAATAATAATAACATCAACGTTATGCTACATTGTATGCTTTTTAATGTGTTTACGTTTCAATTCTTAGAGGTTGCATTAGAAAGAGTATTTGCAGTTCTTGGAAAACTCCATTCAAACAACAATCTGAAACTTAAATGAGTTGCATTTATATTGTGTCTTACCGCACCTCTCAATGCTTTACAGTCGATAAATTGCTAGTCGACAATTTCTGCAACCATTTTATGACAACATGCCACAGCAGCAGTGGGATGAATGACCAGTGATCTGTTTTTTTGGTGGTGGTGGTAGAAGAAGAATGTTGTCCACAACAGCAGGAGAACATCCTGCTCCCTGTGAAATAGTCCAATTAGATTTTTACGATCCACTATAAACAAAGGGACAGCATTTTGATGGTACAACCTCACAAAATTGTGCTGCAGTGTCAGTTGAAATTATATGCTCAATTCCTGGTCTTGAACCTACAACCTTCCTGAGCCAAACTGATATGCTAAAGAGTAAGATGGTATATTTTGGTATAATTTCTATATATATAGAATTTAAATACCTTTTTAAATCAAACAAATCTGATTATAAAAATTTTTTAAAAGTTTTAGAAACTTTATAAAATAATTAAAACTAAATATTCACTCTTGCTTGATCACCCTCATGGTCAGACATTCGGTGGATGCTGGAAATGTAGCTAATTAAACACTGCATTCTGTAAATTTAACACAAAACAGAATTAGACTGATTACTTGCATTACTTTAAAAAAAGGAATAATATACAGGATGGTAATTGCAATGTAAAGTACTACATTTTCTCAATAGCAGAAGCTTAAAAATCTTCCTCGCCTACTTATTTTGATTGCTGTTCCCTCACTGTGAAGATGGATCAAGCTTTCCCTACATTATAACAGTGACTACACTTCAAACGTACAACATTGGCTGTAAAGCGCTTTGAGATATCCTGAGGTCGTGAAAGGTGCTATATAAATGCAAGCTCTCTTTCGACAAACCTGGATGGTAAAGAGAGGTGTCCAAACTGGGGAAACTCAACACTGGTTACTAAGCCAAGATTGACACTTACTACCTTGGATGCCTCTTGTTCAGCATCCAAAGCTGTAAAGGATGCAGATGTATAGGATTACTCATGCAGCAACATGCTGATTTTATAATAGATACCAACCAAATTGACTCCATGTTGAGATTGGAGACATGTAGTGCATATATTCATCCTGTTCTCTTTTTAAAATTACACTTCTTTCCACCTTTATCTAAATCTCACTAATTTGGGCCAGCAAGACTGGTCAATTGCATCCATAATATAAAGTTGAATGAAACACTTTTCTTTTTAGGTTGCCATGCGTGCTTTGGGGTTTGAACCTAAAAAAGAAGAAATAAGAAAGATGATTTCGGACATTGATAAGGAAGGATCTGGTAGCATTGATTTCAATGACTTCCTAGCCATGATGACTCAGAAAATGGTGAGATCCCTTAAGACCAAGAATTGTTTTTGTGATATTATTGGTAATGAAAGGTTAATCAAGGACTTGAAAATTATTCCATTGCATCACTTTTATCCCAGAGTGAGAAAGACTCCAAGGAAGAAATTTTGAAAGCCTTTCGGTTGTTTGATGATGATGGCACAGGCAAGATATCATTCAAGAACCTTAAGAGAGTTGCTAAGGAATTAGGTGAAAATCTAACAGATGAAGAATTACAGGTGATTTTTTTTTTTGGTTTGTTTTTCTCTGACTAGGAAAGTTGTACTTGTATTAACTTCTTGGTTGCGGTATGTAAAAGAGTATCAAGGCCGGTATTTTATCAAGGCTCTTGTTTTTTTTAAACTTACATAATTTCAGATTTTTTTCATTTGTTGCACACAACATGCTGGCTGATGGCTACCAATTATATTTGATTGGAGGAATGACCTAATAACTTGTGAATAATGAAATATAGCACATCCATGAACCTAAATATGTATGACATTTTTCTTCTTTGTGCAGTTTTTTCTTAGATTTTTTTTTTTTTACATGCTTTTTCCTTTTCTCTCTCTTTATTTTCTTCCTCTCTCTTCTCAGCCTCTCCATTTGCTGTTCCCTTCATTGTGCACAATCTCTCCTTTAGTCACTCTCCTCAATTTCATTCCTTTGCACTTGATTTCTTTTTCTGTTTCATTTCTTTCTCTCTCTCTCTCCTCCCCTCTCTATCTCGCGCTCTCTCTTTCTCTTTCCCCACTCTTTTCTCTGCCTTTTTTCTTTCACCTATTTTTCCTATTTTACTCCTCTCCATTTTCTTTCCTCCCCTCTTTACCTCACTCATTTCTTTCCTATCTTTCTTTGTCTTGCCTCTCTTTCTTTCACTCTTGCTCTCTTTAGCTGACACTCGCAGCTTGCAATTTTCCCTTTGTGATGTTCTTGCTCTCCCTGTGTCTTTCCTCCCTCCTTTTTTTTGTCTCTCCTTTTTCCACATGTTCTTTTCCTCTTTCTCTTTTGCCCTCCTTATCTCACTCTCTCTCTCTTACTGCTTGTTTTTGCTGTTTTCTGCTCATGCTCATTTTTATTTTTCAATCACTTTCTCTTTATGTATACCACTGTGACTATATTCTAGAAGATCAGCAATGAGTACTCTGGGGTATGTTCCCCTTCAATAAAATCAGAAAATGCTGAAAATTCACAGCAGCTCAGGCAGCATCTGTGGAGAGAGAGAAACAGAGTTAACGTTTCAGATTGATGACCTTTCGTCACAACTGGAAAGAGTTAGAGATGTAACAGATTTTAAGCAAGTAGGCGGGGAAAAGGGGGAGGGGAGGAAAGAACACAAGGGAAGGTCTGTGATAAGGTGGAAGGCAGGAGTGATTAAATGACAAGGGATGATGATGCAAGGCAAAAGGAAATGATAATAGAAGTAAAGAAACAAAAGATGAGTCTAGAAGTGGTGTAAATGGGAACAGTGTAACTATTTGTACTGTACTTTACATGTCTGTCAAGCCCTGTCCCCCCGCCCCATGTCTGTACTGCACTTTTTTTTGGACAGACATGCGGCTGGCCCCGCCCCCTGTCAAGCCCCCCACCCCCGCGATCTGAATCATTCCATCCACGTGATGCCGAGAAGCAGGACCTGAGGCTCCAACTCTCTTCCCCTATCCCCCCCACCCCCCCCCCCCCCGGCCGGCGTGGGGCCGAGAGCGGCAGTCCTGGGGCCGAGAGCGGCGGAAGGCTGAGAGTGAGAGAGAGGCTGGGGGGAGAGTGAGAGAGAGGCTGGGGGGAAGAGTGAGGCTGGAGGAGAGAGAGACACAGGTCGGGGGGGATTGGAGGGGAGAGAAGGAACTGAGGGAAGACGGATCACGTTCTTACAACCCCTACAAGGGACATCGTTGGAGTGGATGATATCCAGAAGTCACGACACTATCACGATTCACTTCATACCTAATAAACCTGTTGACAATCCGTACACAATGCCTGCCCCATCTATGGTGGGGGGGGCGGGAGGGAAGAGGATGCACTTGTGCTGGGGCAAGGCACTGGGGAGGCACGCACTTGGGTATGGCACTTTGGCTGGGGGGGCCATGCAGTTGGACTTGGGTAAGGCACTTCGGCTGGAGGAGGGATGTACTTGGACTGGGGTAAGGCATTGAAGGTTGGCATGCAGGTACATCAAGCGGTTAAGAAAGCAAATGGCATGTTGGCCTTCATAGCGAGGGGATTTGAGTACAGGGGCAGGGAGGTGTTGATATAGTTGTACAGGGCCTTGGTGAGGCCACACCTGGAGTATTGTGTACAGTTTTGGTCTCCTAACTTGAGGAAGGACATTCTTGCTATTGAGGGAGTGCAGCGAAGATTCACCAGACTGATTCCCGGGATGGTGGGACTGACCTATCAAGAAAGACTGGATCAACTGGGCTTGTATTCACTGGAGTTCAGAAGAATGAGAGGGGACCTCATAGAAACGTTTAAAATTCTGACGGGTTTAGACAGGTTAGATGCAGGAAGAATGTTCCCAATGTTGGGGAAGTCCAGAACCAGGGGTCACAGTCTAAGGATAAGGGGTAAGCCATTTAGGACCGAGATGAGGAGAAACTTCTTCACCCAGAGAGTGGTGAACCTGTGGAATTCTCTACCACAGAAAGTAGTTGAGGCCAATTCACTAAATATATTCAAAAGGGAGTTAGATGAAGTCCTTACTACTCGGGGGATCAAGGGGTATGGCGAGAAAGCAGGAATGGGGTACTGAAGTTTCATGTTCAGCCATGAACTCATTGAATGGCGGTGCAGGCTAGAAGGGCTGAATGGCCTGCTCCTGCACCTATTTTCTATGTTTCTATGTTTGGCTGGGGGAGGCATGCACTTGGACTGGGGCAAGGCACTTTGGCTGGAGGAGGTATGCAGTTGGACTTGGGTAAGGCACTTCGGCTGGAGGAGGGATGTACTTGGACTGGGGTAAGGCACTTTGGCTGGGGGAGGCATGCACTTGGACTGGGGTAAGGCACTTTGGCTGGAGGAGGTATGCAGTAGGACTGGGGTAAGGCACTTTGGCTGGAGGAGGTATGCAGTTGGACTGGGGTAAGGCACTTTGGCTGGCCCTTGCTGTCCTCTGGGGAGCTCTGTTCTGTGTCGCTTCAGAAAGTCAAAGTGGATCGTGTTACAATTTGCAAAGTCAGTGAGACCTTGGGATGGGGGGGTTCCAGCTACACTTTCCAGTGAAACTTTAGGGTGTGGCTTATCCTCCAAAAGGACGAATTATAGACAAAGGGTGGCGCATGGCAGCCATTTTGGCAGTACAAATATGCACGTCCAAATGGGAATGGCAGAATTAACAACAGCTGCCATGAGCAAAAATAGGGATAAGGATTATGGTTTGAAATTGTTGAACTCGATATTGAGTCCAGAAGGATGTAAAGTGCCTTACTGAAAGATGAGGTGCTATTCCTCTAGTTTACACTGAGCTTTGTTGGAACAGTGTAAGAGGCCGAGGTCAAAGTGAGAGTGGAGTGGAGAATTAAAGTGATAGGCAACCGGAAGCTCGGGGTCATGTTTACGGAGGTCACCCAAGTGGTCACCAAATCTATGTTTGTTCTCCCTAATGTAGAGGAGACCGCATCATGAGCAGCGAATACAGTATACTAAATTGCAAGAAATACAAGTAAATCACTCTTTCATTTGGGGCCCTGGACATTGGGAAGGGAGGAGATAAAAGAGCAGCTGTTGCATCTCCTGTGCTTGCATGGGAAGGTGCCATGGGAAGGGGAGAGTGGACCAGGGTGTCGCGACAAAAGGTCATCGACCTGAAATATCACCTCTGTTTCTCTCTCCTGACTGCCTGCCTGCCTGATGTGCTGAGTATTTTCAGCATTTTCTGTTTTTATTTTAGATTTCCAGCTTCCACGGTATTTTGCTTTTGTAATTTCCCCTTCACGTGAGCACCTCCTGAGCCGCTGCAGCTCCTGCAATTGCACGATTCACTATAAGGTGGCGACATTTACTTTCTTTGGTTATCCTCCATCACTGCCACGCCCCCGCCACTTGCTCCTCATCCATTATTTGTTTTAGTTAACTACTAGTAAGCTAAAGTTCTCTATTTGTGAAATTATGGTTGGTAACCCACATCCTGTCACTTCATGCACAGTGCACCAGCATATTGTGCCATGATTCCACTTTAATCTTGCATTTTATGTTCATTTTTTCAAAATTGTCTTCATAGAATAGTACAGTACAGAAGGAAGCCAATTGGCCCATTGAGTCTGCCTCAGCTCTTTCGAACAGTAACCCAGTTAATTCCACTCTCCCGTTCAATCCCCACATCCCTGCAATTTTTTTCTCCGTCAAATACAGGTTGGGAGTCCGAAATCGGGTGTTCCGAAATTCGGACAGTTTCGGAATCTGAATACTGGGCCGATCCATGGCGGGGTCATCTGGAAACTCTCAAATGTTCCGAAATCCGGACTCCCCCTGCCTCGGCCGCCCGACCACCCACCCGGTCTTGGCCTGACCTCCTCTCGGTGCCCCGACCTCGGCCTGGCCTCGCCCCCTTACCTCAGCGGCCCGACCTCACTCTCTTACCTCAGCGGCCCGCCCTCGGCATCCCGACCTCGCCCCAGCCCTCGGCGGCCCGGCCTCGCCCCCTTACCTCGGCGGCCCGGCCTCGCCCCCTTACCTCGGCGGCCCGGCCTCGCCCCCTTACCTCGGCGGCCCGGCCTCGGCCCCTTACCTCGGCGGCCCGGCCTCGCCCCCTTACCTCGGCCGCCCGGCCTCGCCCCCTTACCTCGGCCGCCCGGCCTCGCCCCCTTACCTCGGCCGCTCGGCCTCGCCCCCTTACCTCGGCCCCTTGGCGACCCGGCCTCGCCTCGGCCCCCCGACCTTGCCCCCTTGCCTCAGCGGCCCGACCTCACTCTCTTGCCTCAGCCCAACCTCGCCGCCCGACATTGCCCTGGCCCTCGGCGGCCTGACCTTGCCCCGGCCGTTGGACCCCGACGTCGCCCCGGCTCGACCTCGCGCAAGCCTGATCTTAGCCCCGGCCCTCTGCGACCCGACCTTAGCCCCGGCCCTCTGTGGCCCGACCTCGCCCCCTTACCTCGGCCCTCGGCGACCCGACCTCGCCCCGGCCCCCGAACCTTGCCCCCTTGCCTCAGCCGCCTGACCTCGCCCTCTTACCTCAACGGCCTAACCTCGGCCACTCGACATCGCCCTGGTTCAAACTCGTTCTGATGATCGGCGGCCTGACATCGGCCCGACCTCGCCCCGGCCCTTGGCCTCCCGACCTCACCTCGGTGGCCCGGCCCTCGGCATCTCGACCTCGCCACGGCTCGACCTCGCGCCCGCCCGACCTCGCCCCCTTCCCTCGGCGGCCCGACCTCGCCCCGGCCCTCGGCAGCCCGACCTCATCCCCTTACCTCGGCTGCCCGATCCCCTCCCTATCCTGCCCGACCCACACCCACCCTCCGACCCTGCCCGACCCCACCTACCTCGGCCCAGGCAAAGACGTTCCGAAATCTGGAAATACCCAGAATTCGCAACGGCCTCGGTCCTGACGTTTCTGGACTTCGGTCGTCACACCTGTAGTATCAAATTCTCTTTTCAATGTTATGATTGAATCTGTATCCACCACCCTATCACGCAGTACATTCAAATCCTAACCACTCGTGCGTTTAAAAAAAAAGTTTTTCGTTATGTAAACTGTGGTTCTTGTGCCCTCTGGTTTTGGCGCTTCAGCGATTGGAAACAGTTTCTATTTATTTACTATATCGAAACCTTTCATGATTTTAAACACTGCTATAAATCTCCACTTAGCCGTCACTGAGGAGAACAACTGCAACTTCTCCAGTCTATCCAAGTAACTGTAATCCCTCATCCCTGAAGCCATTCTGGTAAATCTCTTCTGTACCCTCTCCAAAACCTTCACGTCCTTCCTAAGGTTTGGTGCCCAGAATTGGACACATTACTCCAGCTGTATAAAACTAGATTTTGTACTCTATGGGGGAGAAATACGGGTCGTTTACACCTCCCATTAGCGCCTCGTGTTGCGGGGGCGGGGGGGGGGCGCAAACGACTTCTCGCATGGGGCCGCTACCGATGCCACTAAATTCCATGGGAGTTAGAGGAGGCGCTAACTGTGCATGGTCACCCGTTTTCGTCCCAGAGCGAAAATTCGGTAGAACCCTGTGAGGATGCCGCTGGAGGATGTCCATGCCAGCCTCATGGGTCACGAAGCTGGCTTCAGTCCGTTCACGGGGCGAAAATTAAAGGGGAGGTGCAGCGCTGACATTTCTTAAAATGCCCAACTTATCGGTTGCGGCCTTGCCCTCATGAAATCGCGGGGTCTGTGCCACGATGTTGCAGCCCGTTTCTGTGCCAGGCTGCTGCCACGGCACCCCGCTCCAAAGTGGTGTAGTGGTGGCCCCTTCTCCCCAATGCAGAGTCCATTGCATGCCCTCCCCTTTAATGGAAGGGAGGGCCCTGTGATCCCACCAGCACTTCGTGCCTCTCTGCATTGCGCTGGAAAATTCCTGTGGTTAGCTCCCAGTCCGCCCCCGTGAGAAAGTGAAGCGCGCGACATTGCGCTCCACTTCCTTTCTGGAGCGGTAGGCCCAATTTAGCTGTCTGGGCAGAACTCCCACACCTGGTGCACGAAGTCCCGCCTTACAGCTTGTACCGCCCCCAAACAGGGAGGTACTGAATTTCGCCCCTTATGCCTCTGTTTATAAAGCCGAGGGGAGAGAAATTCGGTCGTGCCCCGTTTGGAGCACTAACTTAGTAAAATTTTGAAAATTTAGCGCCAGGCACAAAGGATTCGAACTTGTTCTAAATTGGGCTTTATCGTCCCAGGAAGGAAGGGGACGATAAATCAAACGCTAATGACCACAATTGGGCGTTATCACCAGAGCGCTATTGAATTTTAGGTGACTTGCATTCAGCAATCATCCATCAATCCTTCACACTGATTCATTCCAGCTCTTAAAGGGAGGCTCTATCAAGCTGCAGCTGCTCATTTTCAGCATTCCTGCAACTGAAGTCGACCCGAGACCAACTGAAAGACCTCATGGCTATGGCTGCTCCCAATCCAAATCCAAGGGAGAGAGCTTGTCGGTTCACTGACGTTGCATTAGTGGCATTGGTGCGGCAGTGGAACAAAGGAGAGAAACACTGTTCCCAGCAAATGTATAAGACCATTGCCCCAGGTTATCAGGGCAATGTGAAGGGAAGTGGCACAGGTGGTCTCTGCCAGTAGTATCGTGGAACGCAGCTTGATACAGTACTGTAAAAAGTTCAACGACCACAGTCAGGTGGTCAAAGTGAGGACATGCTTCAACAGGTCCTACATACCAGCCTCAGGTTTGGGGCTGTGATATGGAATGAGAAATTGATGTAATGATCGGGATGTGCAGAGCAACCAGGAAGTGGCTTGGAATTCATTGAAACCGAAGTCTGATGAAGCGGTCGCGGACCCCCCTTGCAGAAGGCTGATTGAGTGCCTGCCTCTTCCGTCGCTGCTGTTCCTCATCCTCATCCTTCTCCTGCTCCTGAGGTGGTAAAGCTATGTCTAGTGGCAATGGCTGCGCCCTCATGATGGCCAAGTTGTGCAGCATGCAGCAGACGACGACGAAAAGGAACACCAGCTCGCAGCGTGCGAGTATTGGAGGACTCCTCCTGAGCGGTCAAGGCAGTGGAACCGTTGCTTGAGCACTCCGATTGTCTATTCAATGATGTTCCTGTTGTTATTATGAGTGCTGGGCACGAGTGTTGGGGTTGTGGAGGGGAGTCATGAGCCAGGTGGAGAGCGGATAGCCCTTGTTTCTGCGCAGCCAGCCCCGAGCTTGATGTGGTGGCTGGAAGAGAGCTGGCACACCGGTCTGGTGCAGGATGAATGCATTGTGGCTGCTGCCAGGATAGTGGGCATTGACGGTGAGGATTTGCCGTGTGTGGTCGCACGCCAACTGCACATTAAGTGAGTGATAGTCTTTGCGGTTACGGAATACCTCAGTTTCGTGGGTTGCGAAGTAGGCGGACATCCGCTCCAGGGCATCCCCTTAAAGGGGAGGTCTTTAGCACCCCGGGCCGCCATTTTTATTTGTCGGCCTCCTCCATGGAAACGGAGCGCCGGAGACAGCACTCTACTTCCTTTGAAGGGCGCATGGCCCAATTCTGCTTTGGGGATGGGACATCCGGGCCAGGCGCAGGTCGTCCCCGAAGGTTACTGCCCGCAATCGGGGCGAAGGGCAATTTCCAGCTCTCCACGTTTTATTAACTGCTTTGTTAATCTGTCCTGCTACCTTCAAAGATTTGTGCACAAGCACCCGCAGGTCCCTCTCTTCTTGCACCCTGGGGTTTGCGTTTACTGGGCACTTCTCGTATGTAAGGCTGAAGGATTCCTGGAATATATAATCCAGGAACTAGTCACAGTGAGTTATTGAGGGAAAGTGAGTTATTGAGGGAAAGTGAGTTACTGTCATCAGGATGGGATCTGGAGGCAATGTAGAGATCTCCTGAAAATGTTGAACTGACAGGTATCCAGTCTTCAATAATTGCAGTTGCAACAGCTCGAAGGAGGCCAACTATGAGTAATGCTGTGGCACTGCAAAGCAAGTGATTGCTAAAGGGGTTGGGTATAAAATGCAAAATCACTAATAGAGGATTCCATAGCAAGAAGCATAAACGGGTAATATTCCTACTACAGTGAAGAGTCCACATGGTTTGTTGCTTTTCAGGTTCCAGTGTAAGGGATGTAATGGGGTAGGTGCAAACTATTTTGGAAGGAGAAGAAAATGGCAAGAAATTCTCATTCATAAAGGAACCAGTTGAGAAGAAATAGATTTGTGGTCCTCAAGGCTAATAATCTTAGGATTACTCTCCGTTTCATGCACTAATTAGTATAGGAATAGTAAGACAAGTGTTATGTCTTGAATAAAGAGTCAGACTAGATACTGCAAGCTCAAAGTAAGGTGTGACCGTAGTCCTTTATTACAGATCTCAGAGTGCCTCTCCAGCCTGTGAGGCCTCCTTATATACAGGTGCTCCCAAGGGATTGTAGGATCCCTTGGGACTCCAGGGGATAAGCCCTTTGATAGTTAGACATGGTATTTACAGGTTTATATACATAACAACACTCTCGCCCCCACCCCCCCCTGACCAAAGTCAATAGTGTAACTATTTACACTGTGAGTCGATCTGGGGCCTTCCTTTCCCTGTTTGATCATCTGCAAATGCTGGTGTTGGTGAGTTGTTTGTTGGCCTGCTGCGCAGCTGGCCTTGCTGGGCTGCTGGGGGTGGTGAGTCTTGCTGGGCTGCTGCGGGTGGTGGGTTCTGCTTCATGGTCAACTGTTGGGTCGGTTGCCACTTGTGCGTGTGTGTTGGAGGGTCGAAAAAGGTAGAGTCTATTGTGGGCTCTGGATAGTCCATAAATCTGAGTTTGGTTTGGTCCACGTGTTTCCTGCAGGTGAGTCCATTTGTGAGTTTGACCACTTCCCTCTTTGGCCAAAACAGTGCCAGAAGCCACTTGGGACCTTGTCCATAGTTCAACACAAATAACAGGATCATTTATTTCAATTTTGCGCGATCATATTATGTATTCTGTTGAAGCCGCCTGCTCTCTACCTGTTCGTGTAGATCAGGGTGGACTAACGAGAGCCTTGTCTTAAGTGCCCTTTTCATGAGCAGTTCAGTGGGAGGAACTCCAGTGAGCGAGTGGGGTCTTGTGCGGTGACTAAGCAGGACTCTGGATAAGTGAGTCTGCAATGAGCCTTCAGTTACCCTTTTCAAGCTCTGCTTGATTGCTTGAACTGCTCGTTCTGCCTGACCGTTGGATGCTGGTTTAAACGGGGCAGATGTGACATGTTTGATCCCATTGCGGGTCATGAACTCCTTGAATTCGGCACGTGTAAAGCACGGCCCATTGTCACTTACAAGGACATCAGGCAGGCCATGTGTGGCAAACATGGCCCATAGGCTTTCAATGGTGGCAGCGGACGTGCTTGCCGACATTATCACACATTCAATCCATTTAGAGTACGCATCTACAGCCACTAAAAATATTTTTCCCCAAGAATGGGCCTGCATAGTCAACATGGACCCTAGAACATGGTTTGGAGGGCCAGGACCGTAAACTTAGTGGCGCCTTCCTGGGTGTATTGCTTAACTGGGAACATGTATTACATTTGTGCACGCAGTACTCTAAGTCTACAGCGATACTGTGCCACCACACGTGGGATCTGGCTATTGCTTTCATCATTACGATGCCTGGGTGGGTGCTGTGGAGATCACTAATGAAGGTGTCCCTGCCCTTTTTTGGCACAACTACCCAATTACCCCATAGGAGGCAGTCTGCCTGTATTTGTGCCGCTGGCTTTATTTCTTCCTGCATCTCTAACAGGACACTAGACCAACTCCTGTGGTGCACACAGTTTTTTTTACGAAGGACAGTAAGGGGTCCTGGCTCATCCAGGTTCTAATCTGTCAGGCGGTAACAGGTGATTGCTCACTCTCGAATGCTTCCATTATCATGACTAAATCTGTGGGCTATGCCATCTCCACCCTGGTGGTGGGCAATGGCAGCCTACTGAGAGCATTGGCACAATTTTCTGTGCCTGGCCTGTGGCAGATGCTGTGGTTGTATGCGGACAACGTGAGTGCCCATCTCTGGAGGCGGGCCGATGCATTCGTATTTATCCCCTTACTTTCAGAAAAGAGGGATATAAGCGGCTTAATTCAAATTTGAGCCCGAACAGATATTGATGCATTTTCTTTACCCCGTAAATACACACTAACTCTTCTTTTTCGATCATACAGTAGGCCCTCTCAGCCTTAGACTTCTGGATGCATAAGCAACCGGTTGCAATTTCCCAAATTCATTTGCTTGTTGCAATATACACCTGACCCCGTACGACGATGCTAGTACCAAATGTTTACATGGATTGTACAACACAAGCAATTTGTTGAACATAACAACTTCCTAGCTTTCGGAAGGCGTTTTCTTGGCTTTTACCCCATACCCATTCATCTCTTTTGCGCAGTAAAGAGTGCAGGGGTCTAACAATGTGCTAAGACCCGGTAAGAAGTTACCGAAATAGTTCAGGAGTCCTAGAAACGACCGCAGCTCCATCACGTTCTGTGGTCTCGGTGCGTTTTTGATTGCTTCCATCTTCGAATTGGTGGACCTGATGCCGTCCGCCGCGATTCTTCTCCCCAGGAACTCCAGTTCAGGCGCCAGGAAAATGCACCGAGCATTTTAGCCTGAGCCCCACACTATTGAGCCGACTAAGAACCTCCACCAGGTTCTGCAGATGCTTGACGGTGTCCCGACCTGTAACCAAGATGTCATCTTGAAAGACCACGGTGTGCGGGACCGACATCAGCAAGCTTTCCATGTTCCTCTGGAATATCGCCGCGGCCGATCGAATCCAAAACGTGCATCTGTTCTAAATGAAGAGACTTTCGTGCGTGTTGATGCAGGTGAGGTCTTTCGATGATTCCTCTAGCTCCTGCGTCATGTAGGCCAAGGTCAAGTCCAGCTTTGTGAACATTTTACCTCCCGCCAGCGTCGCAAATAGGTCGTCTGCCTTCGGTAGTGGGTATTGATCCTGCAGTGAGAAACGATTGATAGTTACTTTGTAATCACCACAGATTCTTATGGTGCTGTCTCCCTTGAGGACTTGAACAACCGGACTGACGCACTCATTGAATTGGATCGGCGAAATGATGCCCTCTTGTTGCAGCCTGTCCAGCTCAATCTCCACCCTTTCTCTCATCATGTAAGGTACCGCTCTTGTCTTGTGATGAATGGGTCGCACTCCCGGAATCAAATGGATCTGCACTTTTGCTCCTTGGAACTTTCCAATGCCTGGTTCGAACAGCGAGGGGAACTTGCTTAGGACCTGGGCACATGAGATGTCGTCGACGGACGAAAGCACTCGGACGTCGTCCCAGTTCCTGCGTATCTTTCCCAGCCAGCTTCTGCTGAACAGTGTGGGGCCATCGCCCGATACCACCCAGAGTGGTAACTCGTGCACCGCTCCATTGTAGGAGACATTTACGGTAGCACTGCCAATTACGGGAATCAGTTCCTTTGTGTACGTTCTAAGTTTAGTACGAATGGGAGTCCGGACTGGCCTTGAAACATTGCTGCACCACAATTTATCGAAAGTCTTTTTGCTCATTATGGACTGGCTTGCGCCCATGTCCAGCTCCATGGACACCGGGAGTCCATTTAATTCAACCTTCAGCATTATCGGGGGATACTTGGTGGTAAATGTGTGCAACCCATATACCTCTGCGTTCTCAGTCTGAGGCTCTGGTTCATCGTGATCCACTGTGGATCTGTCCTCCTCTGCAACATGGTGGTTTGCAGGATTAGCAGGGTTTGCAGGTCGCCTGCACATGCATTGGAGGTGTCCCATTGTTCCACAGCCCTTGCAAATGTATCCTTTGAAGTGGCATAAATGGAAACGATGATCACCCCCGCAGCGCCAACAAGGTGTTAATGGCCTTGTATTCACCACCCTTGATGGTGGACTCTGAGTTATCTGTGGACGTGCAGCTGCAGGTGTGTAAGTCCTGCCCTGTACATTTCGATTCAAAAACAACGTTACTTCGTTCATAGTACTTGCAGCAGCACTAGTGTGCTGAGAAATTTGTTTGGTATTGTCACTGGTGGCAATAACGCTTGGACTATCGCTATGGCTTTACTCAAGGTTGGGGTCTCTACAGTCAAAAGTTTGCGAAGTATTACTTCATGGCCAATGCCAAGTACAAAGAAGTCCCTGAGCATGTGCTCCAAGTGTCCTTCAAATTCGCAATGTCCTGCAAGGCGCCTTAGCTCGGCGACATAGCTTGCCACTTCCTGGCCTTCAGATCTCTTGTATGTGTAGAACCGATACCTCGCCATCAGAACGCTTTCCTTCGGGTTTAGATGCTCCCGGACCAGTGTGCACAACTCATCGTACGACTTGTCTGTGGGTTTCGCTGGAGTGAGCAAGTTTTTCATGAGGCCATACGTTGGTGCCCCGCAAACGATGAGGAAGATCGCCCTTCGTTTGGCAGCGTTCGCTTCTCCTTCCAGCTTGTTGGCCACAAAGTATTGGTCAAGTTGCTCCACGAAGGTTTCCCAATCATCTCCCTCCGAAAATTTCTCCAGGATGCCCACATTTCTCTGCATTGTTACGGTGGGGTTCGTCATCTGTATCTCGTCGCCAGTTGTTATGTCTTGAATAAAGAGTCAGACTAGATACTGCAAGCTCAAAGTAAGGTGTGACCATAGTCCTTTATTACAGATCTCAGAGTGCCTCTCCAGCCTGTGAGGCCTCCTTATAATACAGGTGCTCCCTTGGGACTCCAGGGGCTAAGCCCTCTAGTGGTTCGACATGATATTTACAGGTTTACATACATAACAACAAGGACTAAATGTTTGCATGGAGAAATGGTGAAAGAAGGAAGAGTTCAAATTCCTGGACATTGGGACTGGTTTTGGGACAGGAGTGACATGTGCAGATATGTATCACCTGAACAGGGTTACAACTGATCACGTGACGTTTGTAAATGTTACTGTATTTATATTTTACAGATTGTGTCCCCTTTAGTTGAGTATCATTGCTTGTTATTTCGCGACAGTAGCTGTTTTGTGTAAAGCTCCGAGAATCAGGAGATCATCACCAAGCATACGATTAAAGGAAACCTCACATAGTTGATGATGCAGCAGCAGCTGGTGGTGCTACAGAGTGGGGGGAACCAATTTAAAGTGCAAAATTCTCCAGGGCTGCTAGCAGCTGTGTCTGGTAGTTTCCTGGCCTATACCGGAAGACTCCTGGACAATCAGCTTAGTGTTGAAAAATCCTAGCTACAACCCATGTCCTCATTGGGGAAAGTAGCTAGTGCTTGGAAAGAAAGAGGAAAAAAAGTTGCATTTATATAGCTCCTTTCATGACCTCAGGACATCCCTAAGTGCTTCATAGCGAATTAAGTACTTTGAAGTATAGTCACTGTTATAATGTAGGAAATATGGCACATCCCTGGAACGCACAACCCTACCACTATGGAGAGGATTTTAAAACTAATGGCATTGGGGAGGGAGAACACAAGATGAGGGAGCAGAACTATAGTGAAAAGCTAAAAGAGAAAATGTGGAAAGTAATAAAGGACAGTTTATAAAGAGGAGGGATTAAAGAGTATGATTGCCAAATGGATAGAGTCAGGTTTAAGTCCTATGTGTTAAAGGTTTTAAAAATAAAATTGATGAGCTAAAGGCACAAATTGTTATGGATGTGGGATATAGCGTAATGGCATTAAGAGCTGTGAATTAGAATAGGGCAGGACTTGAAATATACAGGAGGGATAGAGTAGGGAAAAATAGGATAACAATATTAATCAAAAATTCCATTACAGCACCAGAATGTAAGGATCATGGGTAATGGTGAAAAGAACTGAATTTATTTGGTTAGCATTAAGGAATAAGAAGGAAATAGTTACTCTATATTGGGTGTTTATTATACACTGCTGAACAGGTAAAGAAGATGGAGGAAGAAATATATGGATAAATTAGAGAAAAAGGCAGAAATAAAAGCTTAAATAATGGATTAATAATTATCCAAAGATAGATTAGGGTAAAAGTAATACATGTAGAAAAAAATAGGATGCATTTCTACAATAAGGTAAACTTTGCAAGGCCAATGATGACTAATTTTTCAATATTCAATGCCTGTGAATGAAGCCGCGGCAGTATTACAAACCTCACAAATTTTACCTTTCAGTCTCCAGGACTGCTTTCTAGATCAGCACGTTTTAATCTAATAACAAAAGAGATGGGGCTAGATTTTCCACTTTTGTGCTTATCGCCCAAAAATGGGCTTTATTTCTGGCGTGGGCGATGGTAAAGGGTTTTCAGATTGCCGGCTTCTCACCTATTCTCAAAGTCTCCATTTTTGAAAATGGGCGTTATCACAAGCGACCTGAAATGGGCGTTAGCGTTAAATTCTTTTGACCTTCTGCCGTAAAGTGTCGCCGTCCTTAGCAGTGGCATGGCAACGCTTGATTCCCGCGATTCAGGAGGTCACGGGTCATCATGACATGCGCAGAAGAGGAGACAGAGAGAGATGGAGCTAAGAGGGACTGAAGGCGTGTATGGCTGTGGTGTGTGCTTGTTTGGCTGTTGTGGGAGGCACGAGGGAGATTCACCAGCAGCAAAAAGCCTACTAATCACCAAGAACATAGATGGCGCCGAGTTTTTGTCCAACAAATAAGATATAATATGGAAGGGATGGTGGAGGCCCTGGAGCTGGTAGCCAGGAACACTGGTGGCAGAGGGCTCCCAGTGTTGCCGGAGCACGGCACTGCACCCCAAGTTGCCGCACCCCCATTGCCAACCACAAATGAGAGCCAGCAGCAACATCTTTCTTCTGGCTTGGAGCACGTTCCCATCTCTGGACCGTCCTCGCCTGTATCCGTCTAAGCAGCGGTTCGGCTGTCATCCCCCGCCCCCCCCCCCCCCCCCAAATGAAGCATCGCCTGAGGAGCTCCTCAGCCAGGCGGCTTGGAGTCAGGAGGGAAAGGGGTAGAGGTAGGGAGGAGAAGTGGGGTTGGGTGGGGGGCGGGGGGGGTGGTTTACAGAAACACTGATTATTTCAGACAAGTGTTCAGTTTAAATGTTTTTTATTGAACAAAATCTTGTTGCTCATTGATTCAGATAGTTGCACCGTTACACGCTGGTGATTCCTTAACATCAAAGGGTATAATGACACTTTAACTTCAATCAACTTAAACTTTAACTGTCACCAAGATGATGCCCACCGTTGATATATCACCTGCACACCCAGCACTGTATCAGCCTTGTAAATAACACCAACGTTCTTTCAGGCAAAGTGATCATTGATGAGCTCCTGGTGTAAGCTCTTGCAGCTATCATGCCACCATGGGCCCTTTACAGGGGTCTACAGGGGGCGGGGGCATGGCTTCAGCGTCAGCCTGATTGTCTGGGCTGATGTCAGCATCTGCCTCCTCATCGTCCTCTTCCTTTCTCAGGTGAGGTGGACTGTCAGACTCATCAGGCAATTTTTGTCCCCTCCTGATAGCCAAGTTGTGCAGCATGGAACACACCACCACGAATTGAGCTACCTGCTCAGAGTGGTATTGGAGCTCGCCTCCTGAGTGGTCCAGGCATCTAAAGTGCTGCTTCAGCACTCCAATGGTTTTTCCCCACAATATTGCGAGTTGCTCTGTAGCTCTCGTTGTATCGCCTCTCGGCTTCGGTGTGGGTATCATGCAGCGGGGGTCATCAGCCAGTTGACGAGGCCACATCCTTTGTCACCAAACATCCAGCATTGATCTTGTGGCTGATTGTTAAACAAGTCAGATACAGTGCTCTCACGCAGGATGTGAGCATCATGGATGCTGCCCGGAAATTGAGCATTCACTGCCAGTATAATTTGATGCTGGTCAACAACCAGTTGGACATTCAGGGAGTGGAATCCCTTGCGGTTCCTGAAAATCTCAGCATCCTGAAAAGGTGCCCACATTGCAATGTGCGTACAGTCTATTGCTCCCTGCACCTTGGGGAAGTTTGCAATTCTGAAGAATCCTAGAGCCCTCTCACTCTGTGCCTCCCTGGTCATAGGGAAGCTGATCAAGTCCCTCCTTCGTGTGTACAGGGCTTCAGTGACCTGTCTAATGCAGCGATGTGTGGCATGCTGAGAAAGTCTGCTAATGTCGCCAGCGTGGCCTGAAAAGAACCCGAGGCGTAGAACGGCAGTGCCGCGGTGACTTTGACTTCGACGGACAGTGCAGTACTGATAATGCTGGCAGGCTGCAGATCTCCCCTTATGAGCTGGCATACCTCAGTGAAAACCTCTTTGTGGAAGCGCGGTCTCCGAAAGCAGGTGGTGTCAGGCAAGTCGAGGTAAGACTGCTTCTCCCTGTACTTGCGGGGGGTGTAACGTCTGGTCCTCCTTATCAATCTGGCACGTCTTACATTAGGCACATAATGCGGTGGAGCGTATCTTCTGCCATCTCGAGTCTGCAGCATGTAATTGATCATCAAGAGAGGGTGAGAAAGGACAGGCCCCATTCCAATAGCTATCTGTTTTCCACCGATTGGTCACAAAGAATGAATGTCCCAACGAAGACACCTATTAAATTCCAATCGTTCACAGTATGATAAAGATGTTTGTTCAGATGTTCACATCACCTCCAAAGACCTCCAGAGTACATCCGAACTCCCCCGAGGTTGAAGCAGAGCAGCCTTTTAAATGATGCGACATGTGATTTAGAACATGGAGTCCATTATGCTATGAGTAGTTCCAGTTAGTTCCACCTTTTCCCAGCGTTTTTTTGGGCGAGCGATATTGTGGCCGAGATGTTTGCGAGGTGGTGAAAGTGACTGGATGATCTCGTGGCCGCTAGTTTCGGTAAATATGCTCTTTATGACAAAAAAAAATGGGCGGGCGGTATTATTGAATCTTGGCGTCAAATCAGTGCGGAAATTAACGCTGGGCGATATTATGGGCGTTGATTTTGCCCATTCTGATGATTCCGCCCATAATGGGTGAGCGGTATTATTTTTTCCCGGCATTAAGCACATAGGGAAAGTAATGCTCAGCGCTAAGTTTCCGAAAAATGCCCGTCAGTTTCCATTTTGTGGCTAAATGGGCAATATCTGGGCGTTATATGCTATTTCAGCGGTAAAATGGACGTTAAGTGGGCGTTAAGCATGCAAAAAAAGTGGACGTTCTAGCCCATAGTATTAGATCTAATTCTATTAAAATTAAGTGGGGCAAATAAATAATTACATAGAATTTTACAGTGCCGAAACAGGCCATAACAGGTCCACCTTGCTTCATCTCACCCTATTAAATAATGTATGGGTAGGAAAAATCTGGGAAATGGTGGCCAAAGTGTAATTAAGTTTGTTGCAAACATTGAAAAAGAGAGGGAACAGATGAGGATAAATGTATTTGTCTGGATAAAAGTCAATTTCAACATGATAAAAAAATAAATTAGTCCGGGTAAATCAGAAAGATTGACAGCTAAGACAGTAGACCCACATTTGGAAATGTTCAAACAGAAGATGATTAAGGTACAAACTAGATATATTCCCACAAGAATTAAAGAAGGTACAGAAAAAGCTGGAGCTCCTTGGATGAGCATAGAGATTTAAATGAAACTGAAAAAGAGGCCTATGACAAATGTAAGACTAATATATAAAAGAGAAAATCAAAACAAATATAGCAGATGTAGAAGGGAAACTCAAAAATATTAGGAAGAGGGAGTATGTTGAAAAACTAGCAGGGAACATTGAGCAATAGTAAAAAAAAATTCTAAGCACATAGATAATAAGTATAAAGATTAGTTAAAGAAAGAGTAGTCCTGATTAGTGATAAAATACATTTCTCGTGGAGAATGAAGAGATGGTGGTAATTTTAAATGGACATTTGTTTTTTTCAATGGAACATCAGAACAAAATAAAGCATGAATTCTTAACGTATACAAAGTAAAAGGTATATGTGCTAGCTTACATCCTGCAATGAATTTTTTTTTAATGCAGCCTCCTTACAAAGGGGGCTGATGGGGCTAAATGCACAGTAATCACTTTAAATGACTAAGTTAAGATTCCCAGGTCAGTGCTAGGAACCAACCTTTCTAAATCTTTGAGGAGGAGTAAATGCATGAAGGTTTAAAGCGTTCACTCTCCTTCACCACCACCACCCCAAACTCATCTCATAAAACTGCTCCCCCTCGCAATCCTCCCAGAATTCAAAGCATCCTCACCTATCATCTCCAAACCTTTCATTCTCTTTCCCAGTACATTCACATTGCATGACCACCCCAACCCCTATTTCCACATATCTCAACCCCACTACCAATGGTTCCCCACCCCATTCCTCAATACTTCCAAATCCCATCTGCTCCCAAACTTTACCATCCACCTCATATTGCTCCCAGATATCTGACATACTATTCCCAATTCTCCCTGTCCCTGCGATTCCCTGCCACTGTGTGGGACTTCCCTCCCAGTATTCCCATTCCCATCAAACACCTCCATGCTCCTAGTGCCCACCATTGCCATTCCAGAGTTCCCACACCCAAAACCACCATCCTGCTGTTACCATACCGCAGTACCCCTTCCCAGTACTGCTTACACATCTACCTACTTACACACAATTTGGAACATCTTCCTGTGTTCTTCGATTTTCTTTTTAATATAAGACATAATGCGATAAACCAGATCTTCCTTTATCTTGCATAAAGCAAAATATCCTCACACTCACTGTAAGCAAAGCCACTCTCGATTGTGTGCTAATATGTGTGTCTATACTGTTAAAAATATATTTCTCAAATGGGTTTAAAGTTTCATGATCCTGTAGCAAGAAATGTCACTTCAAATAATGTTTAAAGATTTTTTTTTCCATTTATAAACAGGAAATGATTGATGAAGCTGACCGTGATGGTGATGGTGAGATAAATGAACAAGAATTTTTGCGGATCATGAAAAAAACAAGCCTCTATTAATTTATATGATTTTTGTCAACATTCCCAAAGTAGAACTAGTTGTGACTTGTTTTTATTTAAATAATAAAGAATGAAGAAAAGCTTCGAGTTTTGGTATATCTGAATTCAATATTATTTATTTAAAATAAATCCAAAAAATACAAATCAAGCAATTGATGCACATTATCTTTCATTACTATCAATAGTTTACTCATTTCCGTGGAAAAGATCTATAAATTATATTTCTGCTCATCCTTGAATTCCCCATTGCCCCTAGGAGATGTGTAATTCAGTTTCTTTCGTATTCGAGCCAATCGTATTCTCAAGAAGCAGTTAATAGTAACTTCACAGTAACATTCCTGATTATTACATTCCAGTTTCTGTTTATCGAGCATGTGCCTTGAAGTGCCATTAGAGAATAGTTCCAGTAAAGATGGTGACACAATTAGGATTTATTGCAGTATGCAATCACCTGGTACTGTATTTAAAAAAAAAAAATACGTGTTACATTCTGATAAAACTGGTGCTTTTATGTCAAATAGTAAATTGAAATGTTTGTGAATATTTGAAATTATTTTTTCCAATGATGCTGTTCAATCCAGCTTGTCTTTTTTCTTAAATCTTTATTGCACTCTGTGGATTAGACTCATATTTTTCTTTTATAAATGGATTACAAGTCCCACATTCAATATTTTAAGTGGTGTCTCATGGAATTACTGGGCAATGGGGAGCTAGCTGCCAGTTGGAGTAAATTTAAGTATGCAAGCATTTCTTTTTACAAATTTGTTTTTATTTTTGACTTTTGTATATTGAAAAGTAATAAACCATTATTAGTGCTGATTTTTGGGAAAAGTGAATTATCCAGCTTTAACAACACAGATGTTAAATTATGACTTGAAACTCTTGCACGAACAAATAAAATTATGTGTTCATTGTATCAGAAAATGTTTTGCTTTGTGAGACACATCAGTATGGTTTTGATCATTTTGAAGTTAAATACGTTATATGTATTTCCCATATTTGAAATGAGATGACATTTTTTTCAAAATTGTGTACGAGCTGAAGTTGTGAGATGTTAGTGCTGGAAAATGGAAAAAAACATTCCATTTCGGGCATCCAGTATCCGTACCATGCATTCGTAGCTCAAATATAACATGGATTAGATCGAGTAAACTCAACCTTATTCTTCCTTGCTGATGTGACTAAATTTGAACTTGGAGCAGCACTCCCTACTCCAGTTTTGTGCAGGTGGCTCATGCCCAATAGGACCTCAGTTAGATTCATTTTATATAAGATTCAAACTGAGGCCACAAGGGTAGAAGTACAATGTCCTAACTCATGGTGCCACCCAGTTCTGCAGAAATTATCTTGAGTGATTTGTAGTCATCTATTGTTACCATTAGTTTCATTTGTATTTTTAATTTAAAGAAGCAAACATTCTTGATGGTCCCAGATAGTGGTTGTACTGCCAGGTATGGTAATGAGCCACACCGATCAAGTTCAATCCCTCGTCTGTGCTGAGCTAGCTGATCTCAACCACTGGCAGGGGTGTTAAAACTTTCCTTAGCAACCCTTGGGTAAGGAGAGAAAAAGTGTCCGAGGTTCCTGCTTCTGATTGTGATCCAGTGACTAATAATGGAATGTGCAGGTGTGTGTAGATATGAGATTAAGATAAGATTAGCTTGATTGTGTTGTTTCCCCTTCCCCAGTGTTTAAATGCACCATTGATAATTGTTTAAGCTGGCACATTAAAAAAAAGGCTGCTTGGATGAGGTATGGGGAGTTGCCAGCACCCGTGGGAATGTACCCAACCACTAATCAATGCCTTCGGAGGAGGAGTGAGGAAAAAAATAATTACTTATGAAGCGATGACAAATTTCATTAACAGGGTATGGATGGAACTTTCCCTTGCTTTGCAAAGGTGGGGGAAACATTCTATATCTTGGGATTTCAAATCAGTCTCTATTGGACTGATAGGCAACAGGAAAAAGCTGGTTAGCTAAATTCTAAAATTTGGTTGTTTCAGATGTGAAACCTATAAAAAATTTGAAACCTTCTAAATCGGCTCATTTACAAGTCTTAATTTTTGGTGTCAATAGTTCATAAAAGTCAGCTAAAAGGGAAGGTATTAAGAAGTGATTAATATAATTGTTTAGATCATTTTCAGGACTTTAAAATGGCAATACAAAATCGGTGTGACAATTTTTAACCATAATATGAACCCAAACTAATCATTTGATTTTTTTTAATACAGAAAAGGGGAGAATGGTGACATTTGCAGACTGATACAATTTAAGCATTTTATTACACCTATGACACAGAACAAAACATTTCTGCCACAGGTCTGTTCACTGCTTCTAAGCGAGTTTTGTGTGGTTGGGGGATTTTTTGTGGTCAGGCTTTTTTGAGTTGAAATGCTTTGTCTTATTAAGAACTGTAGATATGGAGGTTTCGCAAAAGAAGTTGCATCAGAGAAAATAACATTTGCCCAGCTGATTGCCCCAGTTCTAGGAATCTTGGGTAGAATTGTTTTTGGGTTGAGAAACCCACTGCTAAAATAGGGGTTTCTGCATCATCATCATAGGCAGTCCCTCAAAATCGAGGAAGACTTGCTTCCACTCTAAAAGTGAGTTCTCAGGTGACTACAGTCCAATACGGGAATTACAGTCTCTGTCACAGGTGGACAGACAGTCGTTGAAGGAAAGGGTGGGTGGGGAGTCTGGTTTGCCGCATGCTCCTTCCGCTGCTTGCGCTTGTTTTCTGCATGATCTCAGTGACGAGACTCGAGGTGCTCAACACCCTCCCAGATGCTCTTCCTCCACTTAGGGCAGTCTTTGGCCAGGGATTCCCAGGTGTCGGTGAGGATGTTGCACTTTATCAAGGAGGCTTTGAGGGTGTCCTTGAAACGTTTCCTCTGTCCACCTGTCCACTTGCCATGTAGGAGTTCCGAGTAGAGCGCTTGTTTTGGGAGTCTTGTGTCGGGCATGCCCAACACAAATGTGGCCCGCCCAACGGAGCTGGTCGAGTGTGGTCAGTGCTTTGACGCTGAGGATGTTGGCCTGATTAAGATCACTGATGTTGGTGCGTCTATCCTCCCAGGGCATTTGCAGAATCTTGCGGAGACATCGTTGGCGGTATTTCTGCAGCGACTTGAGGTGTCTGCTGTGTATGGGCTACGTCTGAGTCATACAGGAGGCCGGGTATCACTACAGCCCTGTAGACCATAAGCTTCATACCAGATTTGAGGGCCTGATCCTCGAACACACTCTTCCTCAAGCGACTGAAGGCTGCGCTGGCGCACTGGAGGCGGTGTTGGACCTCGTTGCAATGTCTGCCCTTGCTGATGGTAGGCTCCCGATGTATGGAAAGTGGTCCACGTTGTTCAAGGCCGCGCCGTTGATTTTGATGACTAAGGGGTCAGTATGTATGGCAGGGTCAGGTTGGTAGAGGATCTTTGTCTTATGGATGTTTAGTGTAAGACCCATGCTTTCGTACGCCTCGGTGAAGATTCTGACGATGGCTTCGAGAATGTGCGCAGATGCAAGCGTTGTCCACGTACTGTAGCTCGACGACAGAGGATGGGACCTTCTTGGATCTCGCCTGGAGGCGACGAAGGTTGAACAGGTTCCCACTGGTTCTATATTTAGTTCCACTCCAGTGGGGAGCTTGTTGAGCGTGAGATTGAGCATTTCAGCGAGGAAGATCGAGAAGAGGGCTGGCACAATGACGCTGCCCTGCTTGACCCCGGTCCGGACGTGGATTGGGTCTGTGGTAGATCAGTTGATCAGGATCACAGCTTGCATGTCGTCGTGGAGCAGGCGGAGGATGGTGACAAACTTTTGGGGGCAGCCGAAACGGAGGAGGACGCTCCATAGTCTCCAAGGCCTTAACAGTGTCAAAGGCCTTTGTGAGGTCAAAGAAGGCCATGTACAAAGGTTGGTGCTGTTCCCTGCATTTCTCTTGCAGTTGTCGCGCCATGAAGATCATGTCTGTTGTACCCCGTAGCGGACGGAATCTACACTGTGACTATGGGAGGAGCTCCTCAGCCACAGGGAGAAGACGGTTGAGGAGGATTCTTGCAATGACTTTCCCAGTGGCCAACACAGGGAGATTCCTCTGTAGTTCCTGCAGTTGGACTTGTCCCCTTTTTTAAAGATGGTCATAATTACGGCGTCTCTGAGATCTGCAGGCGTGCACTTCTCCTTCCAGATGAGAGAACTGAGGTCATGCATTCGAGCCAATAATGCCCCTCCGCCATACTTTAGTGCCTCAGCGGGTATTTTATTTGCTCCTGATGCCTTGTTCTTGAGCTGACTGATGGCCTTTTCTACCTCGTGCAGAGCTGGGGTTTTGCTGAGATGGTGGCGAGTAGCATGCTGTGGAACGGAGTCGAGGACACTCGTGTCAAAGACGAGTCTCGATTAAGGAGATCTTCGAAGTGTTCCTTCCAGCGGGCCATGACTGCTTCGGTGTCCTTGATGAGTGACTCCCCATTCTTGGCCAGCAGTGGGGTGGGGCCTTGGGTGCTTGGGCCATAGGTGGACTTAACTGCGGTGAAGAATCCTCGCAGTCAAGTCCAGCTGCTGAATCTCATGTGCTTTCTCCATCCACCATCTATTCTTTAGGTCGCGAGTTTTTTGTTGGACCTTGATCTTCAGCCGTCTGTAGAGCTGCTTTGCTGCTCCCGAGTTGTGTTGTTGCTTTAAGTTTAGAAATGCCCTGTGCCTGCGATTTATTAGCTCCTGGATCTCCTGCTCATTCTTATCAAACCAGTCCTGGTGTTTCCTGGTTGAGCTGACCAAGCGTCTCTTCGCAGGCACTGGTTATGGTGGCCTGGAGGGCAGACCAAGCGCTGTGGGCACTCTGCGTCTCGGGTTGGCAGTGAGGCACTGGCTGTATAGGGCTCTCTTAACTGGGTCTTTGAGTGCCCCAGCGTTGATTTTTCAGCGACATTGCTTCTGTTGTAGTCGTTGCTTTGGGGCTATCTAAATGTTGATGACGGACGGATTAGGTGGTGGTCCGTCCAGTAGTCGTCGGCTCCTGTCATAGCGAGCAGCTGAGGGAGATTTATAAATAAGCTAATAAGAAGATAAATATATAATAAGGGGATTTGGAACAGATCTGAACTCTGTCCTCCCTCTCCTGATCCGGTGGCGTCCTTCGGAGTCCCTTTGGCCAGCTCAGAGCCGGCCTCGGTGGCGAACCTCCTTTAGGGGTTTCTGCAGTGTCCTGGTTAGTGTCCATCCCACGCATAATATGAATCCTATTTCATGGCTTGTAACTTGTTTTGCCATGACTTTCTTATATTATGTTTTTAATATATTTATAAAGCAGTTTTTTATAATAGAGATTGTTATGAAGACCTAAAGCCTTTTTAAAATCTACTTGGCCCAGAAATTGCTGGGAAAATAGTGGTGAGTTCATGGCGCTCGGCATTATTTGTTCTTTAAAAATCAAGCAATTTGTGGCGAAGATATATGCCATGAGTTCCAATTTGTCACAAATTGCTGGATGATTTGCGCAGCTCCACCGTTGGCCTCGACAGAACGAAAAAAATTGCAACCTCACCATAAGTCTCACCATTCCCATTTGAAATAAATTGCGTGTCCTAATTGCTGGATATGCGCTATTAATGTGAATTAATCTTGCCACAGCCATTCAGGGCTGGCAATTTATGTCGTAAGAACCCTATTAATGTCGTGATTTATGGTCCTGATATGCCACTGAACCGTAGAGGCCCAGAAAGTAAATAATGAAACTGGACTCACACTCTCGCAGGTAGTAAATTGATCCTAGAGCTTTATTGCAATTTTTAAAATCTATCTTAGTAGTATTTTTGTGCTTAAATGTAAATTAGATAGATTTCTTTCAGAAAATAACATTTTGGGTACAGTATATAAGTCATTTGAGACATGACGTGGTGTGTAGCATGCTTGGGGAAAAAAAGGTGGCTTTGGACCTACAGTTCCCGAAGCAATCCACCACTGGGGTTTTCCTAACCTCGTGTGGGTCTGTTGTAGAGTAATTGATAGATTGGTCTATAATTATAATTATTATGCATATATGATAACCAATTATTATTATGATCATTCAACTATTATTGTAGTATGAAAATACTAGGATGGTAGACTATGAACTAGATTGGATTTTGGTCTTTTCTCGTCTAGCAACTCCTATGGTTATATGAAAGCAGTTCCATTTTTCCTGATCATGATGATCATGCTAGTTCAACATTTCATGGTTCAAGAATGTTTGTACACCGACCCTGCCATTCATTTATAAAAATAATAATTCCCAAGCACAACTGGGTTACAATGTCCTCTTCTGCTTGTTTTAAAAAAAAATCTTTACTTTTCCTTTTTCACTCTGTTAATCCGCTCTCCTTTTCTTTATTTCTCTTTCTGTCTTTAATTTGACTCTAATTTACCCTATTTCTTCTCAGTTGTCTGTTCTGTTTTGTTTCCCTATCCTTTTGTTTAATTTGGTTACGGAGATAGACCATTGGACACGTTGTTTATGAGGTATTGTGCTATTTTATCGATTCGCATTTCCAGCAATTTGCGGTATAAATATAGTGCAATCTCAAGGATGAGAAAAAAAGTTCTGTAAGATACGCCATTCTGTTAATTTATGGGCCATTATGATATATGAACTACCCTTTTTTATATTTGGAAATGACTGACAATTCCAGAATTTAAAAATTAGGGCAAATATAACCCCAGAATATGTAATTATGGATTTTAAATTTGTTAGATGTCCAAAGTTAAGATAGTGGTTTTGCACTACCTTAATTTCATTTAATGATCCTCACTATGGCCCCAAGTTTCCACATGATTTGCTCCTGATTTTTAGGAGCAACTGGTGTAGAACGGAGTATCTTAGAAATCGGAATTCTCGTCATTTAGTTTGCTCCAGTTCTAGTCAGTTAGAACAGTTTCACTTTGGAACAGAATTTTTTTTTCAAAAGGGGGCATGTCCAGCCACTTACGCCTGTTTTCCAAGTTTCGTCAGTGAAAACTTACTCCAAACTAACTTAGAATGGAGTAAGTGAAGATTTTTGTACGCTCGAAAAAACCTTGTCTACACTTTACAAAATCAGGCGTAGGTTACAAATCAGGCGTAGGGAATGGGGGGGGAGGGGGTTTAAAGGGAAGTTTACAAACATTAAACACTTCAGTTTTACAAATAAAGAGCCATCATCAATAATAAATGATAAATACATCAATAAATCAACCAATAAATCAATCAAAAAAAATTAATAAGAAATAATTTTTTTTTTTAAATCAATAAATAAAACATTTTCTACTTACCGACTGCAGTACCGGGAGCCCTCCAACAGCGTGCTGGGATTGCTCCTCCCCCCCCCCAGTGTGTCTCTGTCAGTGTCTCTATCTCTCTATCTGTCTGTGTGTGTCTCTCATTCTCTGTCTGTCAGTGTCTGTGTTTCTGACAGCGAGGGGAGGGGGGGTAGAGGGAGAGAGGGGAGGGAGCAGAGGGAGGGGGAGAAAGGAGATGCGGGGGGGGGGAGGAGAAGGGGGGGAGAAAGGAGATGCGAGGGGGGGAAGGAGAAGGGGGGGAAGAAAGGAGATGGGGGAAGGAGATTGGGGGGGAGAAAGGAGGGAAGGAGATGGGTGGTGGGAAGGAGAAGGGGGAGGGAGGCTGAACGGGCCGGGCCCGAGACTTCGGGCCGGGCCCGTCCCCAGCACCAGATTTACAGGTAGGTGGCGTTGAGTCGGGGGGGTGGTGGGTGGGAGGGAGGTCGGTTCGGTTCGGGTCGGGGGGGTGGGAGGGAGGGAGAGGGAGGTCCGGTCGGATCCAGTCCGGTCGGGGAGCGGGAGTCGGGTCGGGTCCGGAGGCGGGGGGGAGGGGAGCGGGAGTCGGGTCGGGTCCGGAGGCGGGGGGGGGGGGGGTCGGGTCGGTGTCGGGTCTGGTCGGAGGCGGGAGTCGGGTCGGGAGGAAGCAGGAGCTGGCCGTGGGAGGAGCCTTATTCACGCAGCCCCAGTGAGGCCATTCGGCCAGGGCTAGGGGCTGCGTGCTTCGGGCCCCTGGGTTTCTGGCGCCTGGAGCTACTGCACTTGCGCACCCACTGTAGCGCGCATGTGCAGAAGTCCCGGCACTGTTTTCAGCGCAGGGACCTAGCTGTGCCCCCTACAGCTCGTGCAGCGCTGCGCCGAGGGCCAGAAGACCTGCAGGGAGGTGGAGAATCTGGAGGGTTTTTTTAGGCGCACTTTGTGGCGCGAAAAACGGGCGTCCAGGTCGGGACTGCGCCGTTCTAGGCGCGGCTCGAAACTTGGGCCCTAAAGTTCAGCATGACCATCAGCTTTTCCTAAACTAAATACAAAATCAGAGCAGGGAGGGCAAATGCTATAAAAAATGTCTAGTCAGAGAGCTTTATGGAATAAAAATTCAACAGAGCTGATCCGGGCATACGGAAGAAAAGCATATCCGGAATTGCACACTCCCAACCCATGGTTTTGCATCCATTATGGAATTCTTGCCCCAGTCTTGTCATAGTGCAGTTCAAGCAATTATGGAGTTCTGGAAGCAAGCAGGTCGCTGAGCTATTCCTATGTGGCTAGAGGAGACTAAGAGGGACTGGTGAAAAGACGGAAGAACTGCATGCCTTCATGAAAATAAGTTGAATTGTAGGTTTGTGTATCTATCACAAATGCAGGGAAAGAATAGCCCTAAAATGGGGGAGTGGGGGGTGTATGTGATATTGCGCAGGAAACTTGGAAGTAAGTTCAGTGTGTGTGTCAATGGTGAGGTGGTAACATGAAAAAAACCAATCAGTGGCAGTAGGCTTGATGTGGGCCCGCATGATACGACCAGTATTTAAAAGGGACAATCCAAAGATGCAAGTTAGAGGGGTTGACAGGAAGAAAAGAGCATGTCTCACAATGGCGTCCAGACAATCAAAGGCTGCACCCTGCTTTTACTGATACCTCCCTTGACGAGCTGCTGAGAGCGGTGAAGAGCAGAAGAGAGATACCCTTTCCTAGCAACGGAAGGAAAAAGCCTGCAGAAACCAAGAAGGCATGATTGGAGGTGGCTGAGTGCCATGCTCCTGGATTTGGAGTAGAAAGTGGTTTAATAACATAAGCAGGTCAGGAAAGCACATTCACCTACATCATGTGCGCATCACCCCACCCCCTCACACTTCTTGAGCCTACTCCATTACATCACTCCTCACACCCATTTACCTTGCATGTGCACCCATCCTTTTTCTTTGCACTTCCTCACATCCCCATTTGTCCATCCACCACTGCCACTCACCCTCATCCTTGTGCAATTTCATGCCTCCCCCTTAATAAATGCTGAACACATGCCATTACACTCACTCATAGGTCTGTTTTTTCCCTCCTTGCAGGAGAAGAGAGTACAGAAGGCTTAAGGATATATCCTCATGGAGAAGAATTTGAAGTGAGAGTGGGAGGATCCTGTTGTCGTGGTCTACGTAGGAACCAGCGACATAGGTAGAATTATGAATGAAGTTCTGCTAAGAGACTTTGAGGAGCTACGGTCCAAATTAAAAATCAGAACCTCAGAGGTAATCATTTCTCAATTGTTACCTGAGCCACGCACAAATTGGCATAGGGACAAGCAGATCAGAGTGTTAAATGCGTGACTCTAGGGGCCCAAGTTTCCACACGAAAAAAAACGGGCGCCCCTCCGAGCTGGGCGCCTGTTTTTCGCGCCTAAAACGGCGCCTAAAAAAAAACTCGCGATTCTTGAGCGCTTTGCAGCTCCTTGTCTGCCTGGCGCGGCGCCCAGGGGGGCGGAGCCTACACTCGCGCCGATTTTGTAAGTGGGAGGGGGCGGGTACTATTTAAATTAGTTTTTTTCCTGCCGGCAGTGTGAAAAAAACATTGGCACTCAGCCATTTTTGTAGTTCTTTGTAGCTGTTTAGTTTTTGAACATTTTTTAATAAAAGTACATTGCCATCAGCACTGAGGCTTCTTGTAGCAGTGAGAAGGGTGCAGGAAGCCTCAGAAAGTTGAGCCAGCCGTTTCCCAAAGACCTCCCCCTTTTGCCGTCGGGAAATGGCTCCTCAATTTTTGATGCTTTCTGCAGCCTTCTCTCTTTCCCGCCAGCCGTCTGGAATGGCTCCCTTCCCTTCCCTCTCCCCCCCCCCCCCCGGCGTTCGGTCGGCTCTCTCCCTCCCGCGTTCGGTTGGCTCCCTTCCCTCCCCCCCCCCCCCCCCCCCCGCGTTCGGTCGGCTCCCTTCCCTTCCCCCCCCGCGTTCGGTCGGCTCCCTCCCTCCCGCCCGCGTTCGGTAACGGCTGCCTCGTTTTGTGACGCTGAAGCACTTTCACACAGGTAGGAAGATGGTTTATTTAATCTTTTCTTTGCTTATAAATGTTTATTCAGGTTGGATTTCTTTGTATAATATTTGTATAAGTATAAATAAGGATTTATTGTAGAATTTAATGAGTTCCCCTCCCCCCACCTCGTTCTGGACGCCTGATTTGTAACCTGCGCCTGATTTTTTAATGTGTAGAACAGGTTTTTTCAGTTCTACAAAAATCTTCACTTGCTCCATTCTACTTTAGTTTGGAGTACATTTTCACTGTGGAAACTTTCAAATCAGGCGTCAGTGGCCGGACACGCCCCCTTTTGAAGAAAAAATTCTGTTCCAAACTAGAACTGTTCTACCTGACTAGAACTGCAGAAAAAAAAATGTGGAGAATTGCAATTTCTAAGATAGTCCGTTCTCCACCAGTTGCTCCTAAAAATCAGGCGCGAATCATGTGGAAACTTGGGCCCAAAGTGTGGTGCAAGAGTAACGGGTTTCAATTCCTGGGGCACTGACATCAGTACTAGGGAAAGAGGGAGCTGTACCGTCTGGACAGTCTCCATTTAAACCGGGCTGGGACTAGTGTCCTGGCGAATTGAATAACTGTGGCTTTAAATTAAATGTGGGGGCGGGGGGGATGTGGTCAAGTGAGGGAAAATTAAAAAATCTGAAGAGAAAAGTCAAGGCAATGGAGCAGTAGCGATTTGGGTAAAGATAAGCAGAGTGTGACACGAAGGGATGGAGGGGCTGAAATTGCCCTCAGCAGGAGATTGGGGAGTCCAATTCAAATTATTCGGAAATTTAATGCCCGGCGGGAGTTAGAGGGAAGAGACGGAAAATTCGGCTCTTTAACTCTGACACCGTCTCCCAGCGCTTTGAGATGCTGAATGTGGCAGTGTATGGGCAGGTTTGCGTTGGGAGCGGGATGGTGTCAGTCACCGCCGCGCTGATTCATCGCAACATCCCTCCTCTTCACTTAAAGGGGAGGGATGCTGTGAGGCCAGCGTCGAGCCCACTGGGCCACCAGGGAGGGATTTGGCCGGACCAGCAGCGCGGCACCCAAGTGAGGGCGCCGGGCTGCCTGTTGGCGGCCTGGCTGATCCAGCAGCCGCCATTGTCAGGCCGACTCAGGAGTTGCCGGACATTTAAGACAAAATGGCGGCAGCACTGCCCAGCCACTGGCAGCAAAGCTGTCGGGGGCACAGACCGCTGGTGGCCCTGCTTCCTGCGGGGCAATTTCCCCTGTGGGGTGGAAAAGGGGTCGCTGCCGGGCCGTAAGAGGTCGATGTGCTGGGTGGGTCGGTAACACTGGGCGCAACGGAAACCCATTCTCGGGCAATTCTAGCTAAGTCGGCCCTGACCCCGGGCGGAAAGGCATTACCGACCCGTTAGAGGCGGTAACGGGCCTTAAGGAAGGGGGCAATTTCCCCCACCCCCCCAGAGAGAGTTTAACAGTACAAGTGCATTAGCGAATAAGGTGAAAGTAGGGAATAATGGTAAAAAGTTAAAACTAAAGGCTCGTTATTTGAATGCATGAAGCATTCGTAACAAGATAGATGAATTTGTGGCACAAATAGAAATAAAATGGCTTTCATCTAATAGCCATTACAGAGACGTGGTTGCAAGGTGACCAAGGTCGGGAACTAAATATTCCAGGACATTTGACATTTCGAAAAGACGAGCAGAATGGAAAAGGAGGGCTAGCCCTTCTTCCTTTCCGAATCTTCCAAAGAGGATCTGAGCTCTTCGCTTTGTCCCTCCTGCATCAAACAAGAAATTAGGGATGCATGCAATAAAGGTACAGCAGTTATCATGGGTGACTTTAATCTAGATATAGATTGGGCTAACCAAACTGGTAGCAATACGGTGGAGGAGGATTTCCTGGAGTGTATTAGGGATGGTTTTCTAGACCAATATGTCGAGGAACCAACTAGAGGGCTGGCCATCCTAGACTGGGTGATGTGTAACAAGAAATGACTAATTAGCAATCTTGTGCGAGGCCCCTTGGAGAAGAGTGACCATAATATGGCAGAATTCTTTATTAAGATGGAGAGTGACACAGTTAATTCAGAGACTAGGGTCCTGAACTTAAGGAAGGGTAACTTCGATGGTATGAGACGTGAATTGGCTAGAATAGACTGGCGAATGATAAAGGGTTGACGGTGGATAGGCAATGGCAAACATTTAAAGATCACATGGGTGAACTTCAACAATTGTACATCCCTGTCTGGAGTAAAAATAAAACGGGGAAGGTGGCTCAACCATGGTTAACGAGGGAAATTATGGATAGTGTTAAATCCAAGGAAGAGGCATATAAATTGGCCAGAAAAAGCAGCAAACCTGAAGACTGGGAGAAATTTAGGAGGAGGACAAAGTGTTTAATTAGGAGGGGGAAAATAGAGTATGAGAGAAAGCTTGCTGGGAAGATAAAAACTGACTGCAAAAGCTTTTATAGATATGTGAAGAGAAAAAGATTAGTAAAGACAAACGTAGGTCCCTTACAGTCAGAATCAGCTGAATTTATAATGGGGAACAAAGAAATGGCAGACCAATTGAACAAATACTTTGGTTCTGTCTTCACGAAGGAAGACACAAATAACCTTCCGGAAATACCAGGCGACCGAGGGTCTAGTGAGAAGGAGGAACTGGAGGAAATCCTTATTAGTCAGGAAATTGTTAGGGAAATTGATGGGATTGAAGGCCGATAAATCCCCAGGGCCTGATAGTCTGTATCCCAGAGTACTTAAGGAAGTGGCCCTAGAAATAGTGGATGCATTGATGATCATTTTCCAACAGTCTATCGATTCTGGATCAGTTCCTATGGACTGGAGGGTAGCTAATGTAATACCACTTTTTACAAAAGGAGGGAGAGAGAAAACGGGTAATTATAGTCCGGTTAGCCTGACGTCAGTAGTGGGGAAAATGTTGGAATCAATTATTAAAGATGAAATAGTAGCGCATTTGGAAGCAATGACAGGATCATTCCAAGTCAGCATGGATTTATGAAAGGGAAATCGTGCTTGACAAATCTTCTGGAATTTTTTGAGGATGGAACCAATAGAGTGGACAAGGGAGAACCAGTGGATGTGGTGTATTTGGACTTTCAAAAGGCTTTTGACAAGGTCCCACACAAGAGATTGATGTGCAAAATTAAAGCACATGGTATTGGGGGTAATGTATTGACGTGGATAGAGAACTGGTTGGCAGACAGGAAGCAGAGAGTCGGGATAAACGGGTCCTTTTCAGAATGGCAGGCAGTGACTAGTGGGGTGCCGCAGGGTTCAGTGCTGGGACCACAGCTATTTACAATATACATTATTGATTTAGATGAAGGAATTGAGAATAATATCTCCCAATTGCAGATGACACTAAGCTGGGTGGCGGTGTGAGCTGTGACGAGGATACTAAGAGGCTGCAGGGTGACTTGGACAGGTTAGGTGAGTGGGCAAATGCATGGCAGATGCAGTATAATGTGGATAAATGTGAGATTATCCACTTTGGTGGCAAAAACACGAAGGCAGAATATTATCTGAATGGCGGCAGATTAGGAAAAGAGGAGGTGCAACGAGACCTGGGTGTCATGGTACATCAGTCATTGAAGGTTGGCATGCAGTTGCAGCAGGTGGTGAAGAAGGCAAATGGCATGTTGGCCTTCATAGCTAGGGGATTTGAGTATAGGAGCAGGGAGGTCTTGCTGCAGCTGTACAGGGCCTTGGTGAGGCCTCATCTAGAATACTGTGTTCAGTTTTGGTCTTCTAACCTGAGGAAGGATGTTCTTGCTATTGAGGGAGTGCAGTGAAGGTTCACCAGACTGATTCCCGGGATGGCAGGACTGATATATGAGGAGAGACTGGTTCGACTGGGCCTATATTCACTGGAGTTTAGAAGAATGAGAGGGGATCTCATAGAAACATATAAAATTCTGACGGGACTGGACATGCTAGATGCAGGAAGAACGTTCCTCATGTTGGGGGAGTCCAGAATCAGGGGTCACAGTCTAAGGATAAGGGGTAAGCCATTTAGGACCGAGATAAGGAGAAACTTCTTCACTCAGAGAGTTGTTAATCTGTGGAATTCTCTTCCGGAGAGAGTTGTTGATGCCAGTTCATTAGATATATTCAAGAGGGAGTTGGATATGACCCTTATGGCTAAAGGGATCAAGGGGTATGGAGAGAAAGCAGGAAAGGGTTACTGAGGTGAACGATCAGCCATGATCTTATTGAATGGTGGTGCATGCTCGAAGGGCCGAATGGCCTACTCCTGCACCTATTTTCTATGTTTCTATGCAGGGTCAAGCTTTGCTGCTGCGCAATGTTGTATAGAGTACAACAAACCACAACCATTCGGGAGACTCTGGCTGGCGCATACTGCAGGGCGCCTCCAGATCTGCCTAGGCACCTAAACTGCATCTGCAGCATGCTGATGGCCTGTTCAATCACACACCTGATGGTGATATGGCATTAATTACAGACCTGTTGGGCTTCAGTCATCGGGTTTCTGACGGGTATCATGAGCCAAGTTTGAAGTGGCTATCCCATGTTGCCGACCAGCCACCCCTTAGGTCTCCCTGCAGGTCTGAAGACAGCAGAGAGCTTGAACTGCCACCGGACAAAAGCATCATGGCAGCTACCTGCATAAAGATCTTTTTGTGGTTACATACCAGCTGCACATTAATGAAATGGAAGCCCGTGTGGTTAACTAATACTCCTGGCTATTCTGGAGATGCCTGGATTGCCATGTGTGTGCAGTCGATGACGCCCTGCACTTCTGGGAAGCCAGCCAGAGCCGCAAACCCAAGCACCTGCTCAGTCTGATTGACATCATCGCAGACAAAGTTGACATAATTGCCGCCTCTGGCAACCAAGCCATCAGTCATGCATTTGTGGGCTGCTGATTAGTAAATACTGGATATGTCTGCAGCAAAATCCTGGAAGGAGCCAGAGTCAAAAAAGTTGTGGGTGGTGGTGGTTTTGACAGCCACTGGTAGCGTGTGGCCACCAGGGTCAGAAGATAGCAATCTTCTTCTAGGGGACATGTCAAGGAAAATCGCTCTCTGCCTGTACACCCTGTTTTGCGGGTAGTGCCTCCTGCGAGCTGCACTTCTCTGCTAGTCCCCTTTGTGCTGTTATCCTCTGTATTATGCAGCTACAGTTCTATGACCAGCAGGGTGCTGATGCTGCTGCTGGTCATGTTGCTCCTCCTCTGAGGTCCAATTAAGGCAGCATAAGTGTCACCCATCCTGATGTGATCGAATAAACATCCAAAATGTGGATTAAACCTCCAAAGTATTGAATAAACCTCTAAGGTACAGAGATCAACTATCAGCAATAGTACTGTGGGCTGAGAATTGGCAAGTGACATTTGAGCCACTCAAATGCCATGTAATGACTATATCCAACAAGAGAGTTTAACCACTTCCCCTCGACATTCAATGGCATTACCATTGTCGAACCCCCCATCATCAACATCTTGGGGGTCACCATTGACCGAAATCTTAACTGGACCAGTCTCATAAATACTGTGGCTACAAGAGCAATTCAGAGGCTCGGTATTCTGCGGTGAGTGACTCATCTCCTGACTCCCGAAAGCCTTTCAACCATCTACAAGGACGTCAAGATTGTGATGGAATACTCTCCACTTGCCTGGATGAGTGCAGCTCCAACAACATTCAAGAAGCTCAACGTCCAGGACAACGCAGCTGCTTGTTTGGTACCTCATCCACCACCTTAAACATTCACTCCCTCCACCACTAGTGCACCGTGTCTGCAGATTGTACCATCTGCAAGATGCACTGCAGCAACCTGCCAAGGCTTCTTCGATAGCACGTCCAAACGTGCAATCTCTATCACTTAGAAAGACAAAGGCAACAGGTGCATGGGAACACTGCCACCTCCAAGTTACACACCATCCTGACTTGGAAATATGTAGTTGTTCCTTCATCGTTGCTGGGTCAAAATCCTGGAACTCCCTCCCGAACAGCACTGTGGGAGTACCTTCACCACATGGCCTGCAGTGGTTCAAGGAGGCAGCTCACCTTCTGAAGGGCAATTAGGGATGGGCAATAAATGCTGGCCTTACCAGCAATGCCCACATCCCATGAATGAATTAAAATAAAAACCCTTTCCCACTAGCAGGTAAGAAAGCTGCTGTGAGTCCTGAGTATTTATTGCCATTTTTCCCTGCGAGTCATTCAGCCCCCTCAATTGCCACTGTGTACTTGTCTTGCTTTCACTGGCAAGTTTCAGGAAGCTCGGGAAACCCGTGAACCCCATGTTAAATCCAAAATTTTATGTAAATATTGCTCTTAATTGAGAGATTAACAAATGTTAATTGGCCACCCACCTCTCTCTCTCTCTCTCTCTGGGATTGTGTGTACGCAGCCGAACTCGCTGGAGTGAAAGCCGGAAGTTGGTAGGTTGGAGCCGGCCGGCACACTGTCAATTTCTCCGGTTTTGACCCCCACCACCCAAACACACACGCTTCATTCACTATGTTAACATTCACCCCATTTCCAAAATAAAGGGCTTCGACATTAAGATCTAAAGTTTTGAAAATTTATATCAGCTTTTATTAAAAATATTAAACTGACTTTTTTAAACATAGTGGCTTTAATGTTTAACTACACAACCTACTATAACAGCAACAACAACTTGTATTTATATAGCACCTTTAATGTAGTAAAATGTCCCACGGCACTTCACAGGAGTATTCTAAGACAACAAAAAATTTGACCCAAAAAAAGCCATGTAAGGAGAAATTTGGGCAGATGACCAAAGCTTGGTCAATGGGGTAGGTTTTAAGGAGCGCCTTAAAGGAGGATAGAGAGGCGGAGAGGTTTAAGCAGGGAATTCCAGAGCTTAGGGCCTAGGCAACAGAAGACATGACCACCAATGGTTGAACGATTATAATCAGGGATGCTCAAGAGAGCAGAATTAGAGGGGCGCAGCTATCTTTGGGGGGGCGGGGTGGAGGTGGGGCGTGGGGGAGGTTTGTGGGGCTGGAGGAGATTACAGAAATGGGGGGGGGTTGCGGGGTTGGAGGAGATTACAGAGATAGGGAAGGGTGAGGGATTTGAAAACAAGGATGAGAATTTTTAAATCTAAGAGTAAATCACATTCATTTTTTTAAACTCTTATTTTTTCACCTCCATGGAAGTAATACTAGCATTGATAATGAGATAAGAAATTTAATTAATCTGTTTATTTTGTCGTATGCTCCTTTCTTAGATGTTTCTATGCTATATGCTGTTCCATTGTTGAGAGGTTACACAGATGACATACTCCCAGGCATCGACTAAAATTCCTTTTTAAACCACTTTAGGCTGTGCTGAAACCGCTCTGATGACTTGTGCTCTTGTTTTCTCCATCTTTCTTTGCGAGCTGAGAACTGAAATAACTGGCTGTGCCACTAGATTGAATTTACTTTTATATTTTATCCCGCCTTCACAAACTACAGCATTTAAGTGTGCAAATTGCTACATTCATCTATGAATTATACTACATCTATTGGCTGCAGATTTTCTGCTTCAGAGTCGATTAAATTAATCTTTCTAGGGTGGAGAGGTTTGATTTGAATCTTATAAAGGCCAATGCCAGATGGGGTTAGTAGCTGTATTCAACTTTTTAAAACTTATTTTCAGACCACAGGAAAAGTCAAATGATGAAAGAAGCAACTACTTTGAAATGCTATTTGTATCCATAAAAACATAAGAAATAGGAGCAGGAGTAGGCCATTTGATCCCCTTGAGCCTGCTCTGCCATTCAGTAAGATCAGGGCTGATCAGATCTTGGTCTCAACTCCACTTCCCTGCCCGCTCCCCATAACCCTTGACTCTCTTATCGTTCAAAAGTCTGTCTATTTCCACCTTAAATATATTCAATGACCCAACCTTCACAGCTCTCTGGGGTAGAGAATCCCAAAGATTCACGACCCTCTCAGAGAAGAAATTCCTCCTCATCTCAGTTTTAAATGCGCAATCCCCTATTCTGAAACTGTTATGTATTTAACCCCTTGTAACCTTGTAACCTGCATCACACCTGTCCACCAGAGGGCCTATTTGTTGGAGTCCCAAGGGATCCAAGCATCCCTTGGGAGTACAGTATATAAGCAGGCCACCCACGAGGTACCTGCAATCTGGAACTACAATAAAGGAGCTAAGGTCACACTTGCTCATTACACACAGTACTCGGTCTGACCATTTATTATGAGTATAACAGAAACTATGCCCCCAGTACTAGATTCCCCCATCAGGGGAAACATTCTCTCTGCATCTACCTTGTCAAGCCCCCTCAGAATCTTATATGTTTCAATAAGATCGCCTCTCATTCTTCTCAACTCCAATAAGACAACCCCTTCATCTCAGGAATCAACCCCGTGAACCTTCTCTGAACTGCCTCCATTGCAAGTATATCCCTGCTTAAATAAGGGGACCAAAACTGAACGCAGTACTCCAGGTGTGGTCTCACCAATGCCCTGTACAGTTGTAAAACAGTCGTAGCAGGACTGCCCTACTTTATACTCCATCCCCCTTACAATAAAGGCCTACATTCCATTTGCCTTGCTTCTGCTGCAATTCTAGCCATCTGAGAGAATAGGTTGTCCAAACTTAAGACCTTGAAATGAATGGGGACAGATTAGGAAAAGGGGAGGTGCAACGAGACCTGGATGTCATGGTATATCAGTCATTGAAAGTTGGCATGCAGGTACAGCAGGCGGTGAAGAAGGCAAATGGCATGTTGGCCTTCATAGCGAAAGGATTTGAGTATAGGAGCAGGGAGGTCTTATTGCAGTTGTACAGGGCCTTGGTGATGCTACACCTTGTATATTGTGTACAGTTTTGGTCTCCTAATCTGAGGAAAGACATTCTTGCTATTGAGGGAGTGCAGCAAAGGTTCACCAAACTGATTCCCGGGATGGCAGGACTGACATATGAAGAAAGACTAGATCGACTAGGCTTATATTCACTGGAATTTAGAAGAATGAGAGGGGATCTCATAGAAACATATAAAATTCTGACGGGATTGGACAGGTTAGATGCAGGAAGAATGTTCCCGATGTTGGGGAAGTCCAGAACCAGGGGTCACGGTCTAAGGATCAGGGATAAGTCATTTAGGACTAAGATGAGGAGAAACTTCTTCACTCCGAGAATTGTGAACCTGTGGAATTCTCTACCACAGAAAGTTGTTGAGGCCAGTTCGTTAGAGATATTCAAAAGGGAGTTAGATGTGGCCCTTACGGCTAAAGGGATCAAGGGGTATGGAGAGAAATCAGGAATGGGGTACTGAAGTTGCATGATCAGCCATGATCATATTGAATGATGGTGCAGGCTCGAAGAGCCGAATGGTCTACTCTCTATGCCGAATGGTCTATTTTCTATGTTTAAGTCAAACCTCTCCATCTTTTTAAGATTCATTTCCTCTACACTGAACCAGAAAAAACTGCAGTATTTTTGATGATAAATGTATTGAACTAGCTATTAATTCCTCTCTGTGACATTGGCAGCAAATAATATTTTAAAGAAAAGTATATTTTCCTATAAATGTCTTTCATTTACATGATTTGCACTTACGGCGTAAGCTTACTGCCAATGCCTTCACTTAATGGTGATATCTTGTATATTTAACAAGTCAGTTAATAGTTGTGGATGTGTATAAGATTAAATCTAATTTCAGCACAGAGGCCAATTTGTGGTTTATATACTTGAATAATTCCTTTGGCTAAGGAGGGGCAAATTTAGCCTTTAGCTTTCTAAAAAAGAAAATTGCAGATTTTTGTTAATTTGTTCATCTTATCTCACTTTGTAAATGCAACAGAAATATTATTCTGTATTGAAGTATTTAGGTTTACAAATAGAGAAATTGAGGAAGAAGATGCATAAACTGCTGTGTTAGTAATGGACAGATCATTCATAAGCACATTCTTTTGCAGATGGAATTGGAATCAAATTCTATTGAAGGAAAGCTTCACAACTAAAACTGGCTATGTACAGAGAAGTCTGGGCATAGGGGGAGATCATTTTTAACCACTTTTGTAATTAACCTGCAATTATCCAAGCCAACACTGATCATTTGTAGATTTCTTCAGATATTCTCTAATTATTTTAATTATTTTATCTTTTTTGTTCAATGTTTACTAAATTTAGCATTTTAATGGTAAAATATTTGGACAGATGCCCTTTTATAATTGTAGCTTTGTTTAAAAGAAACTGGATCAGATTAGCTGATCGTTCTCCAGTTATGAATATGGGCATATGTTTCTGTGCGTGGAAGTAGGGCTCCCAGCCCCATTCATACCTGATAACACTTCTGTGACATGCCTTGGGACATTTTATTGCATTAAAGGCACAGGCCTAAAAATTCGATAAAGTCCGAAAACGGGTGGTGCCATCGCAAGGCGAGGTTTGCTCACGCCTGCAAACAGAGCGCAGGCAGCACCGTTATTTTGGTGCTGCCTGCTGATTTGAATGATCACAGCGCAGAACCTACCGTGTAACATGCTGTTTCAGGCGGTGCGCTCAGCAGGATGCCAAAGAACGGGTATAAACTATCTGTACTGCATGATCAGGAAATTGAGATTGATGAAACTGAAGTGGAATGTTTCAGGTTATGTTTTTCATGTTTCATAGATTGACAGACTAAGCTATCAGATTTTAAACAATGCAACCTGTAGTTTAGCTGAAATTTATGTTTAATTCAACTGCTGACACTCTCAAATATTTAGCCAGCAAATTTGTCAAGTACAATTATTGATCAAAAAAGTCATTAACTGACTGCAATTTGAGTGGAATCATTCTAGCAGTTTGAGGTTCTAAATACGTGATGTTATGAAAACTCATGCTTCTGAGTCATAACATTCCTGATTACACCATATAGTGCAAACAATGTCAAAATTATTTGAAACAGTGATCAGTTAAAAATGCAAACCTGTCACACAGCCTGGGCTCGGTGGGGCTGCACATATTCTGCATAGTTATTGAAAACTCCGAGATCTATAGATTGCTTTCTCCCGGGTCAGATATGCACTGGCAATGACTGCATGGATGGGCGTGCTTTGGAGAGGGCATTAAAAGGAACGGCAATGTCCAAAATCGCTTAACATGTGTCAATTCGGCCTGCCCAAAATGGCGGCCGGTGTGTTCTGCTCCCGAAGTGGGCAGAAGTGACGCGACTGCCATTTATTCTTCTTAACGGTCAGCGCTAAGTTTCCAATTTCTAGGCCATTATGTGCAGGTTGTTTTGTATGGTGTAGGGCAATAAAGTGCCTACACCTACCACGGATGAAAGTGAGAGTTTGTTTAATCTTAGACTTTTTAGGTAGCTTAAATTACCCATGTCATCTACTAAATAAAGGGCGAGAAATTCATGGCCTTAGCTATTAAATTGCGCTAAAGCGGTGATATCTGCTCTTTCGCCAGCTGCTGGCGAGTCCCACAGTGGCCACCGTTTTGGTCCCTACCTTTGTACTGCCAGTAACTGATAGCGCCATCTCCAACAAAATGGTGGCGCTGTGACGTAAATTGGCACGCAACACCGACTTTACGTCACAAGTGCGAATTTTGGTCCTGGCGTTGAATTCAGCGCTGAATCCTAAGCACGCCAGGTTAACCTGATGTGCAAGCAGGCTGACAGAGGCGAAGTCTGCACTTCATAAAGGGACACACACATCGTTTAGGTAAGTTTGGATTTAAGGTTTTGGACGTTTTTTTTGATTTTATTGAAGTGGTGGCTTGCTGCAATAGATGTGAAATGTTTTTTAAGTGTGTAGGAAGTATTGCTGGATGCTTGCAGGGGCTCGAATGGTAAATGGAGACATTTGAGAATACAGAACATGCTGCAAATACTCAGGTCATGCGACATTCATGGAGAGAAAAACATGTCTTGGGTCGAGATACTGCCTGACCAGCTGGGTATTTCCAGCATTTTATGCTGTCATTTCACATTTACAGCATCCGCTTGCAGAGGGAAGAAGATACAGATGAGGAAAAAGGATGCATCCTAGACAGCCCCTTTCTGGCCGGGATATCTGGATGGAGTCATCTGTCTGTGCTCCCAGTGACCACAACCCCAATTCCCCTTTCAACATTAGCCCCACACCTTACCTTCTATCTGTTTCTGACCATCACAATGTCCTCTTGGCCACGATGCTGAAATAAAAGCCACCACAAAGCAAACATTCCAATTCAGCTCTATACATTTATCTATCCAATGTGACATCAAGAAATCAACTCATCAACCGTATGCATTCTCTTAGTGACTGTTTTGTGTGTGCCTTTACCTATCCTACTTGTCACACAGTGCTACCCCAGTGGCTGCAGCATGGCTGGTGGAAGGCTGTTGACTTCCAGCAGGGGACACTGCAAATGGCCTTGCTGGTTGGCCTTGAGGAGCTGATGGCTGGGAATGTCAAATCAATCTTCTTCTTCTCCACTCTCCTCTCACTCGTCCTGGTCACCCACTGGCCGGGTAGGCTGCATTTCTTGGGTGTGCGAAATGAGGAAGGCACAAGATAGAGTTGTGGTGATGGGAGGGCAGGAAAGTATGAGCTGCTTGCCAGAAGAAGGATACCAGCATATGAGGATACCAGCATCTTGTATCCTTTCAGCCCCGCTGCTGACCAAGGGCTCAGCCATGCACCTGCCAAGAAAAGCCTGCACCGTCTCCTCCAAGGAGGTGAGGTGAGAGAAGACGTGCCTCGTGATTGGTGCAGATTGTTGATTGGTGAGTGATTTGGAGTGGCGTGTGAGGCTAGTGGTTCAGTTGGTAGGAGACAGCTTTTGAAGCAGCATTCACTGATCTTGACCAATGGTCTGAGGTCATGAAACTTCATTAGGCATTGGAGCCAAGTGGTGGGGGCGACACTGGTGGCCGTGACGGCCTTGGTAATGTACTCCCACATCGTTTTTTCTGGAGGGCCTCCTGGACCCTGTGGGCAGAGGCCCTGTCTTTCAGTGTTGACCCGCTGCACAAAGCTGGAGTATTGCATGCCACACCCTGGGTGCCCCTTTCCAGGCTTGCTGAGCGATTTGTGTTAATGCTGAGGCATTTTTCCCATTTTAAGAGCTGAATATTCACATGTGAGACATCTTTTTAATGTTAAATAAATTTAAAAATACATAAAGGGCTGAAAACTGCATTGTTTCACTTCATTAAAATTTATTTTGCTTCAGTGTGCATGACCCCATCAATTCTCAGGCCTCTTCATTGCCAACAATTCCTTGCAAGCTCCACACCCTCGCTTCGAGGTTGTGTGAGGCTCGAATGTTCCACCTGCACACAAACTTCGGATTGGATGCCTCCAGCAACGCCACCAAGACGGAGTTGCACAGCAGGTAAGTGCTGCTCCAACAATCTCCATCCCGCCAATGAATTTTGCTCCATTAGCATTGCAGCCATTTTCAACAGCCGTTAATTCCGGTTGCCGGTGACAAAAATTTCTCCCCCAAATAGTTTTTTTTACTAACTTAGAATGTTCCTGAATACTGACAGCTAAGTGTGTCTGCAAGTGATCGAAGAAATTTCAGTGTAGATTTGCAGGTTGATGAGCATACTGGTGTAATTTATAGTCACCAATTATGCCGTTCAAGGAGATTCTGGGCCTGTCTTTTTCGTCTTTCCTTTTAGGTGGTTGGTGTAATGGCATATTGTGGCATGGAAAGGAACCATCAATGGATGAAGGCTGCATTTGGGGTGTAGGTTGTTGCATATGCAATAACTCAATAGGCTTAGTACCGTGAACTCAATCAGGTGCGACCTGACTCTATTAGCTCTTAAAGTGAGGATTAAACATGGAAGGTTTCTTTATATACAAGGGCTGCACGTGTGTGTCTGTGGCCCAATGACCTCTGACGATTGCTTCCGCTGGTGGCAGGTAAACCCAAGCATACATACATTACATCATTTCCCCCCCCCCCCCAAGATTTTGGTATCAGTCCTATTTACAAATTGAGACGGTCCGGGGCTTTCCGCTCCCCAGTTGATCGTCTCAGTTCAATTCCAGATCTGGGTGAGCTCTCTGAGTCATTCATGTCTTGAGGCTGGGTAGCCAATCTAATGGGAGTGTCAGTGTCCATGTCGAGGATTGAAGGTCCAGATTCATTGACAACAGCAGGGTCTTCTGATGGCTGAATATGAATCGGTTGGTCATTGATGGTGTCTTCTTCAAACTGTTCCGGTTCGTCTGTGTGCCGCAATTTCATCTGATCATTGTGCCTCCTGCATGTTTGCCCATTAGTGAGTCTGACAATAAGCAGTCTGTTTACCCTCCTTAGCCTTAACAGTGCCAGTGACCCACTTGGGGCCTTGACTATAATTTAGCACATACACAGGATCACTAATAGAGATGTCGCGTGACATGGCACTGCGATCATGATACCACTGCTGATGTTGACGTCTGTTTTCGACGTGATCGTTAAGATCAGGGTGAACAAGCGAGAGCCTGGTCTTGAGACCTCTCCATCAACAGTTCAGCAGGGGGGACTCCGCTAAATGTGTGGGGTCTCGTCCTGTAACTAAGCAGTATGCGTGACAAGCAAGTCTGCAAAGAACCCTGAGTTACGCGTTTCAGGCTCTGCTTGATGGTTTGGACGGCCCGCTCCGCTTGACCATTGGACGCGGGTTTGAATGGTGCTGGCCTTACGTGCTTGATACCATTGAGTCTCAAACTCTTGAAACTCCAAACTCGTGAAGCACGATCTGGTGTCGCTCACAATGATGTCGGGCAGACCATGAGTGGCAAACATGGCACGAAGGCTCTCAATAGTGGCTGTAGATGTGCTGGATGACATGATTACACATTCTATCCATTTGGAATACGCATCCACCACCACCAAAAACATTTTGCCCAGGAAAGGACCCACATAGTCGATGTGGATCCTCGACCATGGGTTTGGATGGCCACGACCACAGACTTAGCGGAGATTCCACTGGTGCATTGCTTAACTGCATGCAAGTGTTGCATTGATGCACACATGATTCCAAACCAGAGTCAATGCCAGGCCACCAAACGTGAGACCTCGCAATGGCCTTCATCATCACAATACCAGAATGGGGACCGTGTAAATCCTTTACAATTCTCTCCCTGCCTTTCTTGGGCATAACAACATGATTACCCCACAGCAAACAATCAGATTGAATGGATAGTTTGACTTTGTGACGGTTGTAAGGTTTGGTCTCATCACACACTTCCCTGGGAATGGCTGACTAATCACCACAAAGGACACAACATTTTACAGCTGATAAGATCAGATCCTGGCTGGTCTAGTTCCTAACTTGTTGGGCAGTGACAGGCGACCTTTCACTCTCAAAGGCATCCATGACCAACAGTAGGTCTGTGGGCTGTGGCGTTTCCACCTTTGGCGTGGGCAACGGTAAACGGCTCAATGCATCGGCACAATTCTCCGTGCCTGATCTGTGGCGAATAACATAATCATAGGCTTAGTACCGTGAATTCAATCAGGTGCGACCCTGACTACTTTATTAGCTCTCAAAGTGAGGATTAAACATGGAGGCTTTCTTTATATACAAGGGCTGCACGTGTGTGTCTGTGGCCCAATGACCTCCGACGGTCGCTCCCCCTGGTGGTAGGTAAACCCAGGCATACATACATTACAGTTGTAGGGAAAATGTGGCTCTCAGTGGCTTTTTTAATACCTTTCTCCCCATTCACTATGTAGGTGTTCCACCCCCTCGCTTCTATCACATCCCCTACCCCTTTACCTCCCTATTTCCCACTGTCCTTCCTACCAGGCCCTCATGCTCATCTATTCTTCCCCATTCCCACTTGCCTCAAAAGGCGAGTGGCAAGAGGCCAGAGACTTTCTAACCCTCAACCAGCTTCCCTCTTCCCCTCTCCTTCCTGTACTCTCTTTCCACTGCTTCCCCAATGCAGGCTTTGTTTTAAAACCAAAAACATCAATTTGGAATGAGGAAAAAAACTGCGTGTCTGCCTTTCTATTTATGGTAGAGAAATTGGTCCCTGTCGTGTCAGTTTTTGGGCAGAAAATAGGAATTGGGGGGACCAATTTCTGGGGGTGATCTCCAGCAACCAATTTCTGGGGGTGATCTCCAGCAACCAATTTCTGGGGGTGATCTCCAGCAACCAATTTCTGGGGGTGATCTCCAGAAACCAATTTCTGGGGCTGATCTCCAGAAACCAATTTCTGGGGCTGATCTCCAGCAACCAATTTCTGGGGGCTGATCTCCAGAAATGCGCTGACTGCCAAATTACGTGTCACACTTGCTCCCCTCAGTTTTTATGGTTCTCCAGTGGCCTAGGCATTGATCTTTAAAGAGATTACAGCTTATGTATTTGCCTAATAACAGTACTGCTGCTATTAGGCAAATACAGCAAAGTCCCAGGTACATGAAATTAAATAAATGGCATTTAATCGATTTTGATGGTGCTCGTTGAGAGAGGAATTTTGGCAGGATACCAGCAAAGCTCCCTGGTTTGAATAATGCCATGGGATCTTTTACATCCACTGAACAGGCAAACAAGGCCTTGATTTAACATCTCATCTGAAAAACAGCACCTCGAATAATGCAGCACTCCTCAGTCTAGATTATGCTATCAATTCCTGGAGTGGGGTTTGAATGCACAAAAGTCTGACTCAGAGGTGAAAGTGCTACCACTAACTCACCTAAGTTAGTTCATTTGATGTAATAAGTGTTTACTATTTAAACAATTATATATATTTTTTTTTAAGTAGATAAGAAAATAGATACTTTGGTTCATGTGTGAGCCTGGAGAGCATCAACAGAATATTCAACTGCAAGGATTATCACAGTCGATCCCAATCCAGCAATGGTGACAGGTTAGCAGAAATCATGGACTATTTTCCCCCCTCTTCTTACCCAGAGACACTAAGACCAATTATAGCATTCCTATTGATGCTCTAGTTGAGATCAGTTAAGACAGATAAAAAGAAAACAAAACCTACAAATGCTGGAAATCTGAAATAAAAGCACAAAGGCCCGTAATTTGCAGTCAGTGTTGAAGCAAAGGCGCTCGCCGTTACCCCCGAAGAAAGCTGCCCACAGATATCTTGCGATCTCTCTGGCGAGAAGTTTACCTTTTTCGACATTCAATTGATTGCAGCGCTGTCTTGGGGCTTCCCAGCAAAAAGATGCTGTGATGTCAACAAATGTCGAAGTAACCAATCATAGTGAAGAATTCTCACAGACAGAAAATGAGCAGCTGCTTTTATCCGGACATTTAAAAAATGTTAGAACGCGAAATAAAGATTGAAACTTGCACATGGGGGCAAGGTAGACGCTGAAATATCACGAACAAACATTAAAAAAAGTTTTAAAAAATGTTTTAATTTTTATCTTAATGGAGAAATTTACCACTCCACAAATATAAAAATTAGTTTGTTATGGCCAGAACATTTGCTTAGGAATCAATACGCTGTTAAAACCCCAGTAACACCTATTTCAACAAGGCTTAACATTTAATGGGGTATTTAACAGCGATATTAGCATGGAAAAGCCCAGTTTTCTGTGAGTTTCACTGATTACACTGCCTGTCAACGGTGTGGGGTGGTCCCCAGTGCAGCCTGTGTCGGAGCAGTGAATGACTGACCACAACTTCAGGATTTCTGCGTTTAAATGTGTATGTGCTAAATGTTGAAGTTGCGTTCACAATGAGCCGTCATTACATAGAAAACATAGAAACATAGAAAATAGGTGCAGGAGTAGGCCATTCGGCCCTTCGAGCCTGCACCGCCATTCAACAAGATCATGGCTGATCACCCACGCCCCCTCCACACACCCCAACCCCCGCCCCCAGCCGCAAGGACCACATCCATCTCCCTCCCGAGCACACATGAACTGGCATCAACAACTCTCCGCGGCAGGGAACCCCACAGACCAACAACTCCCCAAGTGAAGAAGTCTCTCCCCATCCCAGCCCAAAACAGCCCACCTCCCATCCCAAGACCATGCCCCCCCCACCCGGCTCCGGACCGACCCAACACCGGGAACACTCCCCCCGCACCCAACTCGCCCCGTCCCGTCAGAATCCTTCCCAAATGCTGAACACCCCCGGATGTCGAGCCCCCAGTCCCAGCCACCCCAGAGCCACGATGCCAACCACACCACATCCACCAACTGCCATCTGCGCAGTCAACCCGTCCACCCCACTCCGAACACTTTTCGCACCGAGGCACAGAGCCCCCAGGCCCGCCCCTCCAACACACTTCGCCCCCCCAGACCTCTGCTACAATGTGGCCCCTCCCGTCCATAAATAATGGATAGGGAATTGGTTAGGAGGTAGGAGACAGAGAGTACGGATAATGGATATCCACTCAGGATGTGAATAGTGATGTCTCCCATGAATATGTACTGGGGCCCCAGATTTTTGATATATTTGTAAATAATCTAGATGAATGAATAGAGAGCCATATATCCAAGTTTGCTGATGACACTAAGTTGGTAGGCACAGTAAATAGTGTAGAAGGGAGCAAAAATTGCAAAAGGACATTGATAAAGTGAATGGGCAAAACTGGCAGATGAAGTTTAATGTTGAGAAGTGTGAGGTTATCCACTTTGGATCTAAGAAAGATGAGCAATATTTTCTAAATAGTGTGAAGCTAGGAACTGGGGGAGCAGAGAGATTTAGGAGTCCATGTACAAAATTAACTAAAAACGAGTGGGTAGGTACAAAAAATAATATAACAAGCTAATGGAACATTGGCCTTTATCTCAAGGGAGCTCGAAGACAAAGGGGTGGAAGTTATGTTGCAGTTGTATAGAGCTCTGGTTAGACTCCATCTGGAGTACTGCACCTCAGGAAGAATATATTGGCCTTTGAGGAGGTGCAGCACAGATTCACCAGAATAATATCGAGGCTAAAAGAGTTAAATTCTGAAGACAGGTTGCATAGACTAGGCTTCTATTCCCTTGAATAAAGAAGATTAAGGGATGCCCTCATTGAGGTGTTTAAGATGATTGAAGGATTTGATAGGGTAGATAGAGGGAAACTATTTCTTCTGGTGTGTGAGTCCAGACCAAGGAGGCATAACCTTAAAATTAGAACTAGACAGTCCAAGTGTGAAGTCAAGTAACATTTCTTTACACAAAGTGTAGTGAAAATGTAGAACTCTGCCAAAAAACTGTTGAGGCTAGGTCAATTAAAAATTTCAAAATTGAGATTGGTAGATTTTTTTTGGCAAGTGTATTGAGGGTTGCAGAGCCAAGGTGGGTAGATAGAGTGGAGATATAGATCAGCCATGATCTAATTGAATGGTGGAACTGGCCATGGGAATGGATGGCCTACTCCTGTTCCTATGAATTACACAGCAAGCCCATCTGCATCCAAAAAGAAAAAAAACAGGTTCATGTTTTGGGTAGAGACCTTCATCAGTACCTTGCCAAACCGGGAACTGATCTTCAGGTCTTCTGCATGGCTCCATATCACTCAAGGCAGTCTATTTACCCACTGAGCTATTGAAAAACCTGTATAATATTAATGATAAACAATGTTTCTGTTTTCAGATTAATGTCCCAGCGGCCAGCAAAGTCTTGTACTGGATACTCTGGTTTGATAAACTGTGTGGTCTTCAAACTGAGTATTTGTATAAACCTAATCGTATTAATTCTGATTTACAAACTAAAACTTGATTGCAACTAAAAAAATGATCTGATGGAAAAATGCGGTTATTAAAACGGAATTAGTAATAGACAACACAAATTTGTTCATGCAAGATCTTGACATTTGAGGCATCAGGATATGAACATGTGACTGTAGATATAGTTTTACATTTTTGATGTTTTTCCATTGTAAATGTGGAACAATGGCAAAAAAATAGAAAAATCAAAGATAATGGAATGAGAACATAGGAAACTTAATATATATCATCAGTTTATGACAAACCATTTTGTTCAGTTTCATTTGTCATATTTTCAACAGGAGTGCTGATGCTTTGGAAAAGACTATTTTTTCCCATTGTCAGCATCAAGCACTCCTAGGTCAGGTAGAGCAATAGGTTGGATATAGAGTAAAGCTCCCTATGCACCAGCAGGGAGGAGATAATTTCTTCTCTTTGCTATTGGTAGTGAAATTATAAACACAAGTATAACTCATCTTACTGCACCATTGTGACATTTTGTTTTACCGACATCAGTCATCCTTGTGGTCTCTTTGAGTCAGATTACTAATTCTGTGCTAAATTAAATGTAGTTTTATGCTGTGACCCATGCTTACTTGGAAATGTATTAAAAATGCCTGAAATTATTTTGCGTAGGGACTTTATACAGCCAGACAATGAAGGAGACTTTCATCATATCAATCTGGCTAAAATCTAAATCCTGGGACCAGAGCTGTAAGTACATTCTACTGACCCAGTGAATTTAAGTTGGCAGAAGCCGAGGCTTAGGAATCCCCATGTGCAAAAGGGTATTGTTGAAGTTTAACTAGCTAAAACCATGCAGATAAGCAGCACAAAGAACACGTAAGCTTGCCACTGCTTGTCCCATTAGGACTTTGGTCTACAAGACAATCTAGGGTCAAAAGGAAAGAATCCCAGACCCCAGAACCTGTTAATCAGCCAGACTAGTGGGTCAATCAATAGTCAGCAACTCGAGTATTGGAGGCCTGCCTGGCTCATATATCAGATTGCCAGTCTACCATGGAGGGTTGACTCAGTTCCAATCTTCAATCATCAATCTTATCATTTTGGAGGTACCTTGACTCCAAAGAAACCCAGCTTGTAAGTTTTAATACAATATGCAATTGACAAAATTGTTTCCAGAATTCACAAAGTTACACTAAAGCTGCTCCTGATGCATCGTTTAGAATGTTGGGATTGAATTTTCCTTAATCCGCCCCAAAACATTGGACGGCATTGCCACCTGCTGTCCTAATCCTACCATGACCTCTTCCAAATTTTCTGGATTTGGCTTCATTATGCATTGCAGAAGCAACCAGGAGCCCCAACATGTTGCTGAGGAGAATCCAGCCTGTGCTGCAGCATGACTGTATATGCAGCACCAGAAGAGGTGGAGGCAAGGTTACAAAAGACACAGAACCCCAAAGATTGGAGCAAAGCTGGAAACCAAAATGGAGAGAGGAGGCTGCTACTGAGCCTTCCTGTCAGTATCCTAGGTACTACCATCAGACTTTACCTCGTGGTCTTAGAGAGTGGTGGTAAGAGGGGCAGGTAGGAGGGAAATGAGCCAGGAATTTGGGCCCTGCTTCCCATTTGACATTTCTATGCAGCGGGCATGTAAGGGTCAACCAGCAGCACTCGAGGTGGGGGCAGAGCAGTAAATTTAATGTTGGAGGTGGGGGTGGAGTCATTACCACCTGATTTTCTCCTGCCTGCCCGATTTGGAGTGGATAGTTGAGGTAAATCCAAGCCAGTTCTGACAGGGCCATCGACCTGAAACGTTCATTCTGTTTCTCTCTCTCCACAGATGCTGCCTGACCTGCTGAGTATTTCCAGCATTTTCTGTTTTTATTTCAGATTTCCAGCATCCGCAGTATTTTGCTTTTGCCAAGTCTTAATCTGCTGTATAACTATCACAGTTACAAACTTACAAAGCATTGCTTTAAAAATGGGACACGATCACCAGTGACTGAAATACACAGCTGCAAAGGCCATTTTTCAAAGCATTTTGAGCACATCCATCCCATGTAACTCATAAAAGTGAGATCAGTGATAGAGAAATTGCCAGGACCCATTATTAGGGATGTGGTAACAAGGCACTTAGAAAAGCATAATATGGTTGGACAGAGTCCACAGGGATTTATGAAAACAAAATCATGTTTGCTGGTTTTTTGTAGTTGTAACTAGCAGAGTAGATAAGGGGGAATAAGTATATAATGCATGTGGATTTTCAAAAAGCATTAAGGCTCATGGGATTGGGGGTAATATATTAACATGGATTGAGGATTAGTTATCGGACAGAAAAGCGAGTAGGAATAAACGGGTTCATTTTCAGGTTGGCAGGCTGTGACTAGTAGGGTACTACAAGGATTAGTGCTTGGGCCTGAATTATTTAAAATCTATATCAATGACTTAGATGAGGGAGCCGAGTGTAATGTATCCAAGTTTGCTGACACTACAAAACTGTCAACCGCGAGGGTCTATGGAGCGTCCTCCTCCGTTTCGGATGCCCCCAAAAGTATGTCACCATACTCTGCCTGCTCCACGACGACATGCAAGCCGTGATCCTTACCAACAGATCCATCACAGACCCAATTCATGTCCGGACTGGGGTCAAGCAGGGCTGCGTCATCGCCCTGACCCTCTTCTCAATCTTCCATGCTGCCATGCTCCACCTCACAGTTGATAAGCTCCCCGCTGGAGTGGAGCTAAACTACAGAGCCAGTGTGAAGCTGTTCAACCTGCGCTGTCTCCAGGCCAGGTCCAAGACCACTCCAACCTTTGTCGTCGAGCTACAGTACGTGGACGACACCTGCGTCTGTGCACACACAGAGGCTGAACTCCAGGACATAGTCGACGTATTTACCGAGGCATATGAAAGCATGGGCCTTACGCTAAACATTAGTAAGACAAAGGTCCTACACCAGCCTGTCCTCGCCGCACAGCACTGCCCCCCAAACATCAAGATCCACGGCATGGCCCTGGACAACGTGGACCACTTCCCCTATCTCGGGAGCCTCCTTTCAACAAGAGCAGGCATTGATGATGAGATCCAACACCGCCTCCAGCATGCCAGTGCAGCCTTCGGCCGCCTGAGGAAAAGAGTGTTTGAAGATCAGTCCCTCAAAACTGTCACCAAGCTCATGGTCGACAGGGCCGTAGTAATACCACCCTCCTGTATGGCTCAGAGACGTGGACCATGTACAATAGACACCAAGTCACGGAGAAATACCACCAGCAATGTCTCCGCACGATCCTGCTAATCCCCTGGGAGGACAGCCGCACAAACATTAGCGTCCTCGTCCAGGCCAACATCCCCAGCATTGAAGCACTGACCACATTTGATCAGCTCCGCTGGGCAGGCCACATAGTTTGCATGCCAGACACGAGACTCCCAAAGCAAGCGCTCTACTCTGAACTCGTCCACGGCAAACGAGCCAAAGGTGGACAGAGGAAACGTTACAAGGACACCCTCAAAGCCTCCCTGATAAAGTGCGACATCCCCACTGACACCTGGGAGTCCTTGGCCATGGACCGCCCTAAGTGGAGGAAGTGCATTCGGGAGGGCGCTGAGCTCCTCGAGTATCGTCATCAAGAGCATGCAGAAATCAAGCACAGGCAGTGGAAGGAGCGTGCGGCAAACCAGGCTCCCTGCCCACCTTTTCCCTCCACGACTATCTGTCCCGCCTGTGACAGAAACTGTGGTTCTCGTATTGGACTGTACAGCCATCTAAGAACTCATGCTAAGAGTGGAAGCAAGTCTTCCTCGATCCCGAGGGATTGCCTATGATGTCTGCAAGGATCAGTGCTTGGGTCTGAGCTATTTAAAATCTATATCAATGACTTAGATGAGGGAGCCGAGTGTAATGTATCCAAGTTTGCTGATGATACAAAACTAGGTGGGAAAATATGTTGTGAGGACGCAAAGAGATTTCAAGGGGATATAGACAAGCTAAGTGAGTGGGCAAGCACATGGCCAATGGAATATAATGTGGAGAAATGTGAACTTATCCACTTTGATAGGAAAAATAGAAAAGCAGAATATTTTTTAAATGGTGAGTGATTGGGAAATGTTGGTATTCAGAGGGACCTGGGTGTCCTTGTACACGAATCACTAAGTTAACATGCAAGCAAATGATATATTAACCGTTATTACAAAAGGATTGGAGTGTAAGAGTAAAGAAGTCTTGCTGCAATTATATGGGGCCTTGGTGAGACAACTCCTGGACTACTGTGATACAGTTTTAGTCTCCTTACCTAAGGAAGGATATACTTGCCTTAGAGGGAGTGAAGGTTCACTGGACTGATTCCTGGGATGGGGAGGATTGTCCCATGAGGAGAGATTGAGTAGACTAGGTCTATATTCACGAGTTTAGAAGAATGAGAGGTGATCTCATTGAAATGTATAAAATTCTTAAGGGTCTTGACAGGGTAGATGTTTGAAGGATGTTTCTCCTGGTTGGAGAGTCTAGAACAAGGGGTCACTGTCTCAAAATAAGGGGTCAGCCATTTAAGAATGAAATGAGGAGAAATTTCTTCACACAAAGGGTTGTGAATCTTTGGAATTCTCTATCCCAAAGGGCAGTGGATGTTCAGTCATTGGGCTGGATTTCCAGCTCATTTGTGCCCTATTTAGGGCCTGGGTGGGGCGCAAAAATGATTTTTTTGGGGGCGTGATACGAGGCGCACAAGATTTTGCGTCCAGGCGAAATTTTCAGCAATGGTTTTGCGGCGGAGCTAAAACTTAGCGACCCACCACTGTTTTAACCGTTTGGATGACGGAAATCGTCATGCATTGCTGCACTAACACCACGGGCGGAACTTTTGATCATATAGCCCGATTTAATGTCCGCCCAGGAACCCGCCAAGAAAAACCAGTCAGACCCAGAGTGCACCAGGCGCTAACAGCGCCATCTTGAAAATGGAGGAGAAAGTCACAGTTGTCAGTGATTAAAAGCATTGGGAGAAAAATGCTGCTTTACTGCATACTTTTGATTGTGAAATTTATGTGAGTTTCTAGTTTGTTTTAAAGGACATTTATGGACATTTTAAAAGATGGGGGCCATGCTATATCGGGAGCCAGTAATCCTGGCTGCGATGTTCATAGGGCATCGAATTGGAAGAAGGCTTATTGATGATCATTTTCAATGTAATCGAAGAGTTCGCAGACGTATGGGGAGGCGGCCTTAACCCCTATTAGTTTACAGGGAACATCGCTCATACCTGCAGCTCTCTGAGGCACAATGCGTTAGAAGGCTGCGCTTCCGAAAAAAGGTGGGCACAGAGATATGCCAGCTCATACAGGCAAACCTACAGCCTACCAGTGGCAACAGGACTGCATTGCTCGTCGAGGTAAAGGTGACGGTGGCACTTGCCTTCTATGCCTCCAGCTCCTTTCAGGCATCAGCGGGGGACATATGCTCCATGTCACAGCATGCTACACATTGCTGCATTTGCCAGGTGACTACTGCACTGTGCACACACAGGATGGAGTTCATAAACTTCCCAACAACCAAGGAGACCCAAAGTGAGAGGGCTTTAGGTTTTGGATGATTTGCTGGCTTCCCCTTGACTGTACGCATATCGCCCTGCAAGCACCTTTAGAGAATCCAGAGATTTACCGAAACTGAAAGGGATTCCGCTCCATGAATATACAGATCGTTTGCGACCATGCTCAGTGCATCATGGCAGTCAATGCCCAATATCTAGAGAGCATCCATGATGCTTTCATCTTGTGTGAGAGCAGTGTCTCACGCATGTTCCAGCGTCAACCGCAAGGCCAGAAGTGGATGCTTGGGGACAAAGGTTATGGCCTCGCCACCTGGCTCATGACCACCCCCCTCCGGAACCCTCAGACAGAAGCCGAGCATTGCTATAATGAGAGCCATGTGGGCACATGCAACATCGTCGAACAGACAATTGGAGTGCTCAAGCAGCACTTCCTGGATCACTCTGGAGGCTGCCTGCAATACTCCCCTCAGCAGGTCTCTGAGTTCATTGTGATGTGCTGGATGCTACACAACTTAGCCATCATAAGGGGCCAGGAATTACCAATAGGGATTGCTGGACCACCTCAGGGGAGAGGGGGAGGAGGAAGAGGAGCCTGGCGAGGAACCCATGCCACCACCCCCACCACAACAACAGGGGAGGCATTGTGTAAATTTTGCCACTACAAAAGCCTTACGTCGGCAGCACATAATTGAACGCTTTGCTTGAAGAGTGAACGGCACGTTTGACTGTTGCCTGGCCACTCTACCCACCTTGTTAACTATTATTCTGCAATGGGACACTACACAAGAAAATAATTTATTGAACATTGTAAACTTTGTCAACTTTGTAAGCTTAATTGTGAAACTTTAATAAAATAACATAAATTAGCTACATCCAGCAGTGTGATCATTTAACAACAACAACGACATTATGAAAAAATAAATCAGAAAATCATAATAAAATATAGGATGCATCCAGCATCAACAACATAATGCAACAACCCCTGCCCCACTATTTTTTACCACCGGCTTTCCCTCCATCTTCCCCTCCCTTACTTGCTGCTCCTAACCTAAGTGGTACCAAGATGTCACGCAGCAACGTTGCCAGAGCGCTGCTGTGTTGGGGGGAAAGACAATGGAGATGCCGCCTGGGGACATACTGGACCAGCTCATGGCATGGAAGGCCCGGCTTCTGACTGGCGAGCCTCCTCGTTGGCGTCGACAGTCACAGGTGGTTTGGGTTTGGGTCTGACACTGGGAAACGCAGAACGTATGGCAGAAGGGAAGCAGAACTTGTGCCTGTGATGCGCTATATTCCGCAAGGCTTCGCGCCACACTCTCCGGGACTCCAGTGTCACTGCTGGAGGCCACCAGCCTCGTGTGGGCACTGATATCTTTGCAGGTTTCATGGCTCACACCTACAATCTGCGACACTACCTCCGTAATGGTCGCAGTGAGACTCTCGATGGTCGTGGGAGTCCTACCCAAGACATCAAGGAGCTGACCTGGATGTTCTCCCTGGACATTCCCACCATGTCCAGTTCTACGTCTGCTTGTCTGTCAGCAGACCGACTTTGCCGACTCACCCTCCGGAGAGATGACATACGGGATTCGACCCCAGAACTGTGTTGCTGCACACCACTGGTCCCAAGGGCCTCGCAATTGTCAAACCCCGAGAAAGTTACGTTGTCATCCTCAGATGAGGTGAGTGCTGGTGGCAAAAGAGACATGGATTGCATCTGCGCTGGAGTCGGCTGATCGGTAAACTCATCTTCTTCCTCCTCTTCCACACGATGGCCTGATGTGGAGTGTTGCTTTGAGGGATGCGGCACCTGTGTCTGGTCATCTGGAAGTAGAAAGCAACAGATGAATGGTTAGCAGCAGGGGAGGGCGCAAGGTGACATGAGGAAGGTCACATAGCACAGGCTCAATTGAAAGACCACCATTACTCCATTATATCTAGTCCACAGACACTGCAGGACATTGCTCCAACCCTAGTCCACAGACACTGCATGACATTACCCCAACCCAAGTCCACAGACGCTGCATGACATTGCCCCAACCAGAGAGTGTGCAGGACTTGCTCTTATTTTCCAAGCGAGGGTCAGCGCTCCCAGTTCCAGTTGCCCGACCTGAGATGCCGATGAGGCCTGCCACTCGTTCTTCAATGTCAGTGAATGGCAGGGTCTGAGGTGGACCGCCGCCTGTCCGCACCTGCTCGCACCGATTATGTGACTTCTTGGCCTGCGATGGTGAAAATGGGAATGGTTACAAGAGGGTTAATCTGCTTTTGTGGCACACACAGATAGCCACCAAAGCACATACCATACTGTCTGAATGTAATACAGTCCTTTGTTTAATGGCCTTGTAAGTTGCACGTGGTTCATCAGGAGGACATCGAAGTGCGGAGACATCTTATGAGATCTCAGAAAGCAATATTAATGTTTAAAGATCATTCATGGCAAATAGGGTGCCAAACTAAGCCTACCTATGTGTCGTGCATTTTAGGAGGCAACCCACAGAGTGCTGAGAGAGATCAACAGCATGAGAACACCCACAGACTGCTGACAGGCACCAAAAGAATGAGAACAAATAGTGTGTCAGATTTATAATTGAAGTAATGAAGGAATGCATTAATTAACATTGTACTCGCTCTTAACGACCATCGAAAGATCATTGAACTTCTTTCGGCATTGACCATTGTGTCTGAGGCAGAGACCTCCTCAGCGATTTCCCTCCAAATGCCTTTGAAAATGGATGGCAGTAGTCTTGATCCACCCCTATGATGTAACTAGAAACATAGAAACATAGAAAATAGGTGCAGGAGTAGGCCATTCGGCCCTTCTAGCCTGCACCGCCATTCAATGAGTTCATGGCTGAACATTCAACTTCAGTACCCCATTCCTGCTTTCTCGCCATACCCCTTGATCCCCCTAGCAGTAAGGACCTCATCTAACTCCTTTTTGAATATATTTAGTGAATTGGCCTCAACAACTTTCTGTGGTAGAGAATTCCACAGGTTCACCACTCTCTGGGTGAAGAAGTTCCTCCGCATCTCGGTCCTAAATGGCTTACCCCTTATCCTTAGACTGTGACCCCTGGTTCTGGACTTCCCCAACATTGGGAACATTCTTCCTGCATCTAACCTGTCTAACCCCGTCAGAATTTTATATGTTTCTATGAGGTCCCCTCTCATTCTTCTGAACTCCAGTGAATACAAGCCCAGTTGATCCAGTCTTTCTTGATAGGTCAGTCCCGCCATCCCGGGAATCAGTCTGGTGAACCTTCGCTGCACTCCCTCAATTGCAAGAATGACCTTCCTCAGGTTAGGAGATCAAAACTGTACACAATACTCCAGGTGTGGCCTCACCAATGCCCTGTACAACTGTAGCAACACCTCCCTGCCCCTGTACTCAAATCCCCTTGCTATGAAGGCCAACATGCCATTTGCTTTCTTAACCGCCTGCTGCACCTGCATGCCAACCTTCAATGACTGATGTACCATGACACCCAGGTCTCTTTGCACCTCCCCTTTTCCTAATCTGTCACCATTCAGATAATAGTCTGTCTCTCTGTTTTTACCACCAAAGTGGATAACCTCACATTTATCCACATTATACTTCATCTGCCATGCATTTGCCCACTCACCTAACCTATCCAAGTCGCTCTGCAGCCTCACAGCATCCTCCTCGCAGCTCACACTGCCACCTGCCCACTAGTGATTCGTTAGCCTCCTGGCTGAATTGCCTGGCACGCTGTCTTGCTTCCTCGTCCTCCATCATGATAATCCAAATTTAAAATGGCTGATTCAGCCCCGGGCATGCTGCGCATGCGCATGGCCGTGCCCTGCATTAGCGTTTGCGATCAGACAGCAGACCAGAAACGCGAAAAGAAAAAAATTTGCGCATGTGCAGCACGTACGATTTTTTTTTTAGCACCGGAACCTTTGGCTCAAGAGCACAAATTGTGTGTTGCAATGCCGGAGTTAGTGCTATTGCTCCTCATGAACTTTCATTTGGCGAAAGTTGTGCGTTTTGGCGCTAATGCTAACCCGGCGCTAAATTTTTGAATCCACCGCGAATTGTGCCCAGAAATGGGCAAAAACTCAAAAAGTTGAAAATCCAGCCCGTTGAGTATATTTAAGGAAGTAATCGATACTAAGGGAACCAAGGGATATGGATGGTGTGGGATCTTATTGAATGGCGGAGCAGGCTCGAAGAGCCGAATGCTCTACTCCTGCTCCTATTTCTTACGTTCTTAAAGTGACTCACGTGGAGAGGAACCACCTTCATAACTCACGCAAACAAAATCACCCGGCATTGAATTCCAACAACACACAAGCAAGTGCTCTGCATACTCACTCTGCCCAACACTTAGCCTGCCAGTTAAGAACATAAGAAATAGGAGCAGGAGTAGGCCATTTGGCCCCTCGAGCCCGCTTCGCCATTTAATAAGATCACGGCTGATCTGATCATGGCCTCAGCTCCACTTCCCTGCGCGCTCCCCATAATCCTTTACTCCCTTATCGCTCAAAAATCTGTCTGTCTCTGCCTTAAATAGATTCAATGACCCAGCCTCCACAGCTCTCTGGGGCAGAGAATTCCATGGGCTAGACTTTCCACTTTTTTTGTTTTGATACTGCCCACTTAACGTCCATTTTAATGCTGAGATGAGGTATAACGCCCAGATATCACCCATTTAGGCACAAAATGGAAACTAACGCCCACATATCACTCACTTATTGGCCAGCGTTACTTTTGGCATGTAATTAATGGCGAGTATGAATAATAGCGCCCGCCCACTTTTTTATTAGCATAAAGATCAGAATGGGCGAAACCAATGCCCATTATATCGCTGAGCATTACTATCGGCATGTAATCAACGCCGAGATATAATACCACCCATCCACTTTTTTAAAGATCAGAATGGCCGAAACTTAACGCCCATAATATCGCCGAGCGTTACTTTCATTACCTCGCCCACATATCGCTGAAAATATCGCTCGCCAAAAAAGTTGCTCTCACCTGAACTAAACCCAGTGGTATGGACGCCATGTTGTAAATCGCGGGTCAGTTCTTAGAAAAGGCTGCTTCAACTTCTGGGGAGTTTTGATGTACTCTGGTGATCTTTTAAGGTGATTTGAACATCTGAACAAACATCTTATCATACTATGGATGATATGAAGTTATTTTAGGTGTCTTAGTAGGTAAATTTATTGTTTCTGAACAATAGGTATAATACTGAGAGTTATTGTAATGGGGCCTGTCTTGATGATCACGCACATGCTGCAGACTAGAGATGGCAGAAGGTGTATTCAAGAGCATTATGTGCCCAATCAAAGACATGCCAGACTGCTGAGGAGGACGAGACCTTACATCCCACGCACTTACAGGGAGAAGCGGTCTTACCTATACTTGTCCGATAACACTAGCCTTAGGAGACAGCGCTTCCGCAAAGAGGTTATCCCTGAGATATGCTAGTTCATCAGGGGAGATGTGCAGCCTGCCAGCACCATCAGGACCGCACTGTCCGCCGAGGTCAAGGTCACTGCAGCACTTGCCTTTTACGCATCGGGTTCTTTTCAGGCCTCAGCTGGCGACATTTGCGCTATATCTCAGCATGCCACACATGGCTGCATTCGACAGATCACTGAAGCCCTTTACTCACGCAGGGTGGACTTTATCAACTTCCCTATGACCAGGGAGACATAGACTGAGAGGGCTCTAGGATTCTCCAGAATTGCAAACTTCCCCAAGGTGCAGGGAGCAATAGACTGTACGCACATCACAATGCGGGCACCTTTTCAGGATGCAGAGGTTTTTTGGAACGGAAAGGGATTCCACTCCCTGAATGCAACTCGTTGTCAACCACCAGCTAATTATAATGGCAGTAAATGCAAAATTTCCGGGCAGCATCCATGATGCTCACATCCTGCGTGAGAGCGCTTTATCTGACATGTTTACCAGTCAGCCACAAGGTCAATGCTGGATGCTTTGTGACAAAGGATATGGCCTTGCCACCTGGCTGATGATGCCCCCCTGCATAACACCCAGACAGAAGCCGAGAAGTGATATAACAAGAGTAACAAAGGCATATGCAATATCGTCGAGAATACCATTGGAGTGCTTAAGCAGCGCTTTAGATGCTTGGACCACTCAGGAGGCAAGTTACAATACCTGCCTCAGCAAATAGCTCAATTCATGGTGGTGTGCTGCATGCTGCACAACTTGGCTATCAGGAGGGGACAAGAATTGCCAGAAGTGACTGCCGGTCCACCTCAGGAGAGAGAGGACGAGGAGATGGATGCCGACCTCAGGCCAGACAACCAGGCTGACGATGAAACCATGCCCCCGCCCCCCTCTAGACCGCAGGAAAGGGCCCATCGTAGTTACATAGCTGCAAGACTCTTACGTCAGCAGCTCATAAATGAGTGCTTAGCTTGAAATAATGTTGGTCGTATTTACAAAGCTGCAAGACTTATGTGTCTGCAGCTCATACATGAATGCTGTGCATTACCTTGGTGACAGTTAAAGTTCAAGTTGATTCAAGTGATGTTCAATTATCCCCTTTCATGGTAAGGAATCACCAGTGTGTAACGGTGCAGCTATCTGAGACAATGCACAACAAGGTTATGTTAAATAAAACACATTTAATGAGAACATTTGTATGAAATCATAATTATAACTGTAAAAAACACCCCACCCCACAACAAACTTATAACATTTATATCATTCATTCAATGTTTAACATTTCCAACAACACTTCATAAACATAGAACACAAATGCAAAAAAACAAAGTGCCACCCCCCCCAAACCTCTCAACAAAATAGCAGCAACAACATGAAATTACTGTGACCAAGACAACACCTGCTGCCATGCACCTCACTTTCCTTTCCCCCCCCCCCCCCCCGTTTCTCCTCCCCAACTCTACCCCTTCCCCACCTGATTCCAAGCCGCCTGGCCAAGGATCTCCTCAGGCGCTGCTTCATTGGGAGGGATGATGGCAGAACCGCTGCTTGGACTGATATAGGAGAGGATGGTTCCGAGGTGGAAATGTGCTCCGAGCCAGAAGCAAGATCTTCCTCCTGGCTCTCGTGTTGTTGGCAATGGGGGTGCGGCACCTTGGGGTGCAGTGCCGCGCTCTGAGACAACTGGGAGCCCTCTGCCACCAGTGTTCCTGGCTATCACCTCCAGGGTTTCCGCCATCCGTGGCACGTACTCGCTCATGGTGGTGGACATGCTGGTCATCTGTTGAGATATGCCCCCCATTGTCTGTAGGATCTGCTGACCTATGTCAACACTCCTGGACAAGTGTACCATGTCCCCGCTCAGATCTGCTGTTCGTGGAGCAGACCTGCGTCGAACCAACCTCCGTGTGATCGGCGCCATCCTGCAGACACGTCGGGTGTCTTGCGGCAAAGTGCTTGGGTCCGGTACCTCCACGGTGGAGGAGGGAATGGCCGCAGGAGCACTCGATGTCATGGGTGTCGACTGCATTGTGAAGCTTGGCGATTCAGGTTCCTCGAAGTCCACACTCTCATCCGTGGAGAAGGCACTCAGCAGCTCCACAGGCTAGAATCGGGGCTCCTCAGCAGCAGATGCACGATCATCCAGCAACTCCAGCCCCGCACCCCCAGCTTCTGGGCTCAGTGGTGTTGCATGGGGCCGCGCTGCTGGCTGAGCTGCAAAACATAAATTAGGTTATTAGCGGATAAGGGGGTGCTAGGGTCACAAGGTGATTCCAACGTTACACACAGCATATGCATGACAAAAGCACTACCCTATCAAAATCATCACAGACATCACATTTCATGACCAAATTTTGCATTGCAATGATTCTCATGAGGCCATCATTATTTAGAGAACACTTTTATCAATCATCTATCATATATTATTGGTCGGATATGAGTGGGTGTGGCATCTATTGACTTTACATCACACAATGGTGTATACTTTACTCATGTGGCTCCCCATCAGCACCAGCACCCGCTCCTCAATGCCGGTGAGCTCGACGATGACTGGTCACTCGCCACCCGTTCGCCTCTGCTCGGCCCTATTCTTCAAAAGCTTACTCTGTAAAAGGTAACACCAGCACGACATGGTATGAGATCATTGCGTGAGATCATTGCTCGGTACTGTCACAGAGACTGATACAACCAACAGATGTAATCATGATTATTATGATAATTATCATTCTTGACCTAAAGACGTACACTGTAAACGCAGGCTTTAAGTAAAACATTCTCATTATAAGTGCAAGACATCACATCTGATTTTAATCAATCATTACATTTACAATTCAAATTGTAAAAATATATAAGTACAGGTAAATAAATGTAATACTTACTCTGGCGGATCTGGTTGGTCGCCGACGAGACCACCTCGGCTATGTCGGCCCATATCTTCTGGTGGACCTTTGGGGTGGGCTTCCCATGCACACCCAGGTCAGTTGACCCCAGCGTGACTCCACCTCCTGCAGGAGGGAGGTATTTGCCTCGTCGGAGAATCTCCGAGCTCGTTTGCGTCCTCCAAATTGTTCCTCTCCCACCTCATTGCTTTCGCCAGCGTCCTCAGTCTCCACAGCGTGCTTTGTTGCCTCCGCCAACCCTTCCATTTAAACAAAAAATTCCGCAAAAAACTCAGTGGGAATAACGTTTTTTGTGCTCACAAGTCTTTTTGCTGCTGGTAAATCCTCCCTCCTACCTCCCACAACAGCCAAACAAGCACACAACACACCCACACACACTTTCAGTTCCTCTCTGCTCCCTCGCTCTCTCTCTCCTCTTCTGCGCATGAAATGATGACCCCTGAGCTCCTGAAATGTGGGAAACGACCGTTGCCATAGCATTGCTATGGACGCCGACACTTTATGGCAGAAGGTCAAAAAATGTTCTGCTAATGCGCATTTTAGATCGCTCACAGTAACGCCCATTTGATAAAATGGAAAGTTGGGGTTTTGCAAATGGGCGATAATCCGGCGATCTCAAAACCCATATTTACCCCCAACAGTGGACATAATGCCCAGTTGGGCGATCTACACAAAAGTGGAAAGTCTAGCCCCATAGATTTACAACCCTCTGAGAGAAGAAATTTCTCCTCATCTCAATTTTAAATGGGCGGCCTCTTATTCTAAGACTATGTCTCCTAGTTTTAGTTTCCCCCTATGAGTGGAAATATCCTCTCTGCACCCACCTTGTCGAGCCCCCTCATAATCTTAATAAATTTGAATAAGATCATCTCTCATTCTTCTGAATTCCAATGTGTATAGGCCCAACCTACTAAACCTATCCTCATAAGTTAACCCCCTCATATCCAGAATCAACCTAGTGAACCTCCTCTGAATAACCTCCAATGCAAGTATATCCTTTCTTAAATGGACCAAAACTGAACGCAGTACTCCAGGTGTGGCCTCACCAAGACCCTGTACAGTTGTAGCAGGACTTCTCTGTTTTTATACTCTATCCCCCTTGCAATAAAGGCCAGCATTCCATTTACCTTCCTGATTACTTGCTGTATCTGCATACTAACTTTTTGTGTTTCATGCACAAGGACTCCCAGATCCCTCTGTACTTCAGCACTTTGCAATTTTTCACCATTTAAATTATAATTTGCTTTTCTATTAATTCTGCCAAAGTGGATAACCTCACATTTTCCCACATTATACTCCATCTGCCAAATTTTTGCCCACTCACTTAGCCTGTCTACGGGCCAGACGTTCCATAAACGTTCAATGCCCGATTGCCCGTTGAGAAGGATCGCTAACGTTTGGCGAAAAAAGCGGGCAAGTATTTCCATTTTGAAGGAAAAAGTAAGTAGAACTGATCGCCTGGCGAGAAAATGGGCGTTGCACACTCATTCTCGGCGGTTTTCTCGGCGGGTAAGTGCAAAGTTAGACAAATGGGCGGTCGTTACCAGAATGGATGTAGAAAAATATAGTCCGGGCTGCGATTGGGTCTACAGAGGGGGGAGAACTTAAAAAAAATTATTATTAATAAAAAAAATAAACACATACAAATCATTCCCAAGACAGTTTTAACCCTAATCGCTGTGGTAAAATTCAAAAAAAATAATTAAGTAACCTTTAACTTACCTTTCTTTGCAGGGTCCCCCCTTTACCGCCCTGTAAAAGCTGCTTTTACGGGGCGGGTTTCTCGGTGATCTGGACGTCGGCGGTTGAGCCCAAACTTATGCCCTGGCGGTTATTCTCGGCGTTGCACGTGGGAAGTTTGGTCCCAGTGGGCGACTTCAGATGTGGGCGATACCAAGGAAAAAACTTGCGTGCAAACTCTCGGCGAGTGAAAAACCACCTATAACGGCGAGAAAATCACCGACAATGAAGCCGAAAGCCTGGCCTTATATCCCTTTGCAGATTTTTTGTGTCCTCCTCACAATTTGCTTTCCCACCCATCTTTGTATCATCAGCAAACTTGGCTACATTACACTCGGTCCCTTCATCCAAATCATTAATATAGATTGTAAATAGTTGAGGACCCAGCACCGATCCTTGTGGCACCCCACTAGTCACTGCCAACTGGACCCATTTATCCCAACTCTCTGTTTTCTGTTAATTAGCCAATCCTCTATCCATGCTAATATATTACTCCCAACCCCGTGAGCTTTTATCTTGTGCAGTAACCTCTTATGTGGCACCTTATCGAGTGCCTTCTGGAAATCCAAATACACCACATCCACTGGTTCCCCTTACCCACCCTGCTCGTTACATCCTCAAAGAACTCCAGCAAATTTGTCAAACATGATTTCCCTTTCATAAAACCATGCTGACTCTGCTTGATTGAATCAAGCTTTTCCAAATGTCCCGCTACTGCTTCCTTAATAATGGACTCCAGCATTTTCCCAACAACAGTTGGGGTGGAACAGGTTGAAAGTAAATAGATCAACATCTTTAATGTCGAGTAACTTTAATAAAGATATGGAGTACCTTATTGATAACTGATTTATTGGCTAATTTCACTTCCTAAGTCTTGGCACAGCAACAAACTTTATAAACCTGAGAGTCTCACCTTTCATTTCAGTAGTTACTTTGATCTTAAACACTTTCCAGTTCTTAGTGTTTTCATAAATAATAGTCATAAAATCTCAGTTTCCAAGATGCACAGAAAAGAAAATGTATTTTTAAAAACCTTTGTATTTGTACATTATTTTTTTCCTCATTAATCTAGTAAATGAGATTAGGGCATTGAGAAATTTTTGGTAGAAGAGAGAATTGATTAAAGGTGAATATCTCAGCAGGCAGTGGATACAATAAACCTCCGAATGTGCTAATATATGTTTTTCAGGTAAGGAGCATTCTAGTTCCAAATGAGCAGGGTGGATAGTGCCATGGATAATGTGCTCAAGGTAGGTTCAGATGCCCAACATAATTCTTTTTTTAACTTTCTTAAGTTACAGAGGGTGATAATGCAATGCTCAGTATCATTAATTCTGATTCAAATTGGGTGCAAGTGACTGTACGACTGCTGTGCGCCCATTCTATATAGTGTGGTGGGGAAGCACCTGTGATGCTGAAGAGTTGTACACAAGGCATGCATCAATTCTTTAAGGCTCCAAAAAGTAACTAATGAGGTCCTTGTTTCTTGGCCTTTGCAGTGGTAGAGCTCAGCCCCTGTGTACAGTGGATGCTGGATAATTGGCCCTGAGGTTATGTTGGTTCCTGCTCCTTAAAGGAGTGTCTGCTTCTTAGTTACATCAAGTAGCTGCATGATGACCTAACAATTTTGTTGTTTATGTCATGTTGTGTCTCCATTTTTTATGCTCGATATTCTTATTGGGTTCAGCGTCATTGACTACTCTAGTAGGAGGACCTCTTGTCCCTTAGGAATCAATGTGTGCTTTTGCCTGCCCAATCTTTAGGTAAAAGTAGTGAAATGCAGGAATCAAACAGGAAACCTTATTACTTTACTTTGGCCTACTGGATATATCATGTGCTGCCTTGTGATCACTGATTTTAAAGAATAACACTCTATTAGACCTTGACTTAGACTTTATACCAACAGGCAAATGTATTGAACATAAAATGGGTAACAGTGTTCAGTGCAAACAGTATATTTACAATAATTACAAAAGTTGCTATTTTGCTGAAAATTACAATGTCAAAGATGCTGATCCTCCACTAACCCTCATTAAACTGATCCTTAAAACATGGCTCCTTTCCTTCTTATCTGGCTCTCATTACCACAGAGTCCTCTGACTAGCCTTCTATCTCTGCTGACTTTTGACTGGCGGGTGAGCTGAGCACACCCATATATAAGCCCATAATCAGATGCTCCTAACAGAAATGCCCATCAAAGGAACGACAAAAAAATCATGGCCCCACCCCTCTCATCTCCTTGACTCATCTTCACCTCAGTCAAACAAACCTATTATTTTAAAACGAGCACCAGAATGTCAATAAAATGCCATGATAGAATTTAGTAGCTTGATCCCCGCTTTCTGGGGCATTCATTGATCTGCTGCAACTATTTTGGTCAATTTGTGATTACAGGAAATTAACACGTCTTCAGTCAGGGGCACTGCTTTGGTCAGAACAAGCAACATATATGTATCAGACTAATATATATTCTCTGCAACTTGAAAAATGAGCTCACAGAACATTACTTTAACCCTGTGTGAACTGAGGCCAACAAAAAAGTATCCAAGAAATAATCCATCACAGATAAAAATTCTTCATTTATGTCATGGTCCACTGCAGCTATTTAGCATTTCTTAAAACTGCATCTAATTTGTCATCTGTGGGTGTTAGCTAAGGGAACTGTAATTGTGCTCTGTGTGAATGTATGGGTATCTTGACACCCATCCCTTTCTATCTGTTGTTCAAAGCTTATGGGCAACCCTAAACTGCATCCATACAAACCATGGCAGATGCGGATACTTGATGCAAAAAGGAGAATTAAAAACTCTCCAGCGTGAAACTGTGGTCACCCAGATGAGACCATGACTCAATGCCCGATTCACAAATATGAAGGAGGCATCACAGCGATACACTCTGCTACTCCTGACTCAATTATCTGGCGTAACCACCTAAATGTAAAAGTATAGTTGGTGCTGTACATCTACATCAGCTATATGAATTAGTAGTAGTGTTGGTTTGGGGGAGAAAGGTGAGAATATGAGAGAACATGCAATGCAACCCAGACAAGGTGTCCCCTTCTTGACCTCTTTATCTGGTATGTTGATTATTCTGTCGATGCCGCTTCCTGTTTTCGCCCCGAACTGGAAAATGTCATCAACTTTGCTTTTAAATTCCACCCCTTCCTTACCTTCATATGGTCAACTCACAACTCTTGCCTTTCCTTCCTTGACATCAGGCCTTCAATGGGATGGTCAGAACTAATGTCCTGTCATCTTAGAGACGATGACCTGGCATTTCCAAGTCCTACCTGATTTCTTGCTCCCGCTTGTCCTCTCCTTCGCCTTTTATGTATGAGTTTTGCCCCAGGTGCTGTGAAACTGCCTTGACCTCAGTTTTTTTTTCCTACTTGCCACCAAGACAGCGTATGGCTGCTTCTTCCCTACCTGCCGCATGTAAATGCCAGCAGGGAGATGATGCATGGCAAAGCTCCCCATTTCCCCGCTTACTATTGCGATCTCTGCAAACTCTATGGACCACCAGGAAATAGATGGTTTAAAAACAACGAGGCCTAAAAGATGTTCTGTATTCCTCTTTGCCTCCTTTGGGTTATGCTAGCATTAAGTTTCTGGTCACCTCTCCAATAGTGTTGCTGCAGCACTGCTGGAATTTCCCATATTAGCACCAGAGGGCTCCCTATTGTTGGCATGGAATGGGAGCCCATCCTGCATGACAAGTAAGCACTGATCCTGGAAAATAGGTTAAGGCCACAATGGGATTACAGCGGCAGGTGGCAATCCTGTGCCTCCCCCTGTCCGCCATACCCCACCAGCAAGAAGAACTGGAACACAATTCTCCTGTGAACACATTTTGCTGGTTCTAGGCTGAGCAACCAGGTGGAACATATATCCCAACAGTGGAACATTTCATTGCAGATCCACTGTATTAAAGGACATCTCTCACCAGTACTCAGATTGACTAAAGTGAATCCATGATCTCCTGGCTTAAAGAGGAGGCATTTTGAACTATGCACAAATATATGCAACTGTGCTGCCAACATACCCTCCTGTCAGTATCCAAAATGTAAACCAGTTTACAGCTTCTATTTTTTCTTCACATTTTATGCAAGCAATTAGCAGTATGAACAATTTCTTAAAATTGAAATTTAAAAAAGTTTTTTGTAACAAAAGAGAAAAACCTTGCAGTGATTTTCGCACTGATATACAGGCCCCAATAATATCTTCGAGGCAGGTTTAGAGCAGGGAGTTGTGATATTGGGTGGGGAACCCGGAAGAATTGTCAGTGCACCAATCTGTGGTATTTTAATGCAGCCACCTAATAATATTGCTACTAGGTTTGGCATCGAATGCATGGCAGTGGGTGTAGTGCAAATCCCTGAGATGCGATCTTAACTGGAATTTTTAAAGGTCAATACAAAGATGGAATTTGGAGGACATAGGAGTTTGCACAAAGAGAGGAAGACATTTCACAATGGATTCAGGACAGTCAAGGGCTGTGCCTTGATTTAGCGATGCATTGCTTGAGTCAGTGAGGAGTTGGAGAGAGATACACTTCTCCAGCAAAGGGAGAAAGAAACCTGCTGCTGTCACAATGAAGGCATGGCGCAGAGCGGGCTGAGGAGATCAGCAGCAGGAACATTGTGCCACGCTCCTGGATTCAGTACAGGAAGCACTGTAATGATCTAACTAAGTAAGGAAAGGTGAGTACAGTTAGGTATTCACCTACATCCCATTGTACACATCATCCCCTCCTTCACTCTGCCTTGTCAAGCCTACTCAATCACATCACTCCTCACACCCACTTACCTTGCAAGTGCATCTATCGTTCTCTTTCTATGCCCTTCCTCACATCCCCATCTATCCATCCACTCACCCTCATCCTGATGCAATTTCATGCCTCTCCCTGATAGTCACACACACCAAATGCACTGCATGTATTGGGTGAACATATGCCGTTAAACTCAAAGGTCAGTTCTTTCCCTCATTGCAGAAGAGAGCACAGAACACGAGGGAGAGGGCGAGAACCAGATGTGGTCCTCCAGAGATTGTGCAGTTGACAGCTACAGAGGAGGAAGCGATGGAATTAGTGCCGTTTTGGCATCCCTGGCCATTGGCGAGATTGGGATCACCCAGCTATCTGGTGAGAGAATTAAATATTAGTGATCCACATGTCATACAATACTCAGCCATGTTGGTGAGAGGGGAGCGACCTGTCAAAAGCCCAGCGGGAGATCGAGAGCCAGCGGCAGTTGGTGAGAGGGGAGCGACCTATCAAAAGCCCAGCGGGAGATCGAGAGCCAGCGGCAGTTGGTGAGAGGGGAGCGACCTATCAAAAGCCCAGCGGGAGATCGAGAGCCAGCGGCAGTTGGTGAGAGGGGAGCGACCTATCAAAAGCCCAGCGGGAGATCGAGAGCCAGCGGCAGTTGGTGAGAGGGGAGCGACCTATCAAAAGCCCAGCGGGAGATCGAGAGCCAGCGGCAGTTGGTGAGAGGGGAGCGACCTATCAAAAGCCCAGCGGGAGATCGAGAGCCAGCGGCAGTTGGTGAGAGGGGAGCGACCTATCAAAAGCATACCGGTGCAGCTACAGTGGGAGAGAAAGCAAAATAGAAGTAGAAAGTAATCAAAAAGTGACGTCACAGCCAATGGGGTAAGTGATTGGCTGGTGATTGGTGAGTAGCTTTTCTTTTCTTTTTTATATCAGTAAGTGAACTGTAACATTGTTATTACCAATTTAAGGGTATCTAAGGTTAAGACATGGCAGGAGAGCTCAGCCATGTGATATGCTCCTCCTGTACCATGTGGGAACTCGGGGACACTTCCGGTGTCCCTGGGCGCTACGTGTGTAGGAAGTGTATCCGCCTCGAGCTCTTGACGGTCCGCGTTGCGGAATTGGAGCTGAGGGTGGATTTACTCTGGAGCATCCACGATGCTGAGAATGACGTGAGTATCACGTGTAGTGAGTTGGTCTTACCGCAGGAGAAGGGTCCACAGCCAGATAGGGAATGGAAGACCAGCAGGAAGAGCAGTGCAAGAAAGATAGTGCAGGGGTCCCCTGTGGTCATCCCCCTGCAAAACAGATACACTGCTTTGAGTACTGTTGGGGAGGATGACTCATCAGGGGAGGGCAGCAGCAACCAAGTTCATGGCACCGTAGGTGGCTCTGCTGCAAAGGAGGGCAGGAAAAAGAGTGGGAGCGCGATAGTGATAGGGGATTCGATGGTGAGGGGAATAGATAGGCGTTTCTGCGGACGCAACCGAGACTCCAGGATGGTATGTTGCCTCCCTGGTGCAAGGGTCAAGGATGTCTCGGAGCGGGTGCAGGACATTCTGAAATGGGAGGGAGAACAGCCAGTTGTCGTGGTGCACATTGGTACCAACGACATAGGTAAAAAAAGGGATGAGGTCCTACGAAAAGAATTTAAGGAGCTAGGAGCTAAATTAAAAAGTCGGACCTCAAAAGTAGTAATCTCGGGATTGCTACCAGTGCCACGTGCTAGTCAGAGTAGGAATCGCAGGATAGCGCAGATGAATACATGGCTTGAGCAGTGGTGCAGCAGGGAGGGATTCAAATTCTTGGGGCATTGGAACCGGTTCTGGGGGAAGTGGGACCAGTACAAACCGGACGGTCTGCACTTGGGCAGGTCCGGAACCAATGTCCTAGGGGGAGTGTTTGCTAGTGCTATTGGGGAGGAGTTAAACTAATATTGCAAGGGGATGGGAACCTATACAGGGAGACAGAGGGAGACAAAAATGAGGCAAAAGCAAAAGACAGAAAGGAGATGAGGAAAAGTGAAGGGCAGAGAAACCCAAGGCAAAGAACAAAAAGGGCCACTGTACAGCAAAATTCTAAAAGGACAAAGGGTGTTAAAAAAGCAAGCCTGAAGGCTTTGTGTCTTAATGCAAGGAGTATCCGCAATAAGGTGGATGAATTAACTGTGCAAATAGATGTTAACAAATATGATGTGATTGGGATTACGGAGACGTGGCTCCAGGATGATCAGGGCTGGGAACTCAACATCCAGGGGTATTCAACATTCAGGAAGGATAGAATAAAAGGAAAAGGAGGTGGGGTAGCATTGCTGGTTAAAGAGGAGATTAATGCAATAGTTAGGAAAGACATTAGCTTGGATGATGTGGAATCTATATGGGTAGAGCTGCAGAACACTAAAGGGCAAAAATCGTTAGCGGGAGTTGTGTACAGACCTCCAAACAGTAGTAGTGATGTTGGGGAGGGCATCAAACAGGAAATTAGGAGTGCATGCAATAAAGGTGCAGCAGTTATAATGGGTGACTTTAATATGCACATAGATTGGGCTAGCCAAACTGGAAGCAATACGGTGGAGGAGGATTTCCTGGAATGCATAAGGGATGGTTTTCTAGACCAATATGTCGAGGAACCAACTAGGGGGGAGGCCATCTTAGACTGGGTGTTGTGTAATGAGAGAGGATTAATTAGCAATCTCATTGTGCGAGGCCCCTTGGGGAAGAGTGACCATAATATGGTGGAATTCTGCATTAGGATGGAGAATGAAACAGTTAATTCAGAGACCATGGTCCAGAACTTAAAGAAGGGTAACTTTGAAGGTATGAGGCATGAATTGGCTAAGATAGATTGGCTAATGATACTTAAGGGGTTGACTGTGGATGGGCAATGGCAGACATTTAGAGACCGCATGGATGAATTACAACAATTGTACATTCCTGTCTGGCGTAAAAATAAAAAAGGGAAGGTGGCTCAACCGTGGCTATCTAGGGAAATCAGGGATAGTATTAAAGCCAAGGAAATGGCATACAAATTGGCCAGAAATAGCAGCGAACCTGGGGACTGGGAGAAATTTAGAACTCAGCAGAGGAGGACAAAGGGTTTGATTAGGGCAGGGAAAATGGAGTACGAGAAGAAGCTTGCAGGGAACATTAAGGCGGATTGCAAAAGTTTCTATAGGTATGTAAAGAGAAAAAGGTTAGTAAAGACAAACGTAGGTCCCCTGCAGTCAGAATCAGGGGAAGTCATAACGGGGAACAAAGAAATGGCAGACCAATTGAACAAGTACTTTGGTTCAGTATTCACTAAGGAGGACACAAACAACCTTCCGGATATAAAAGTGGTCAGAGGGTCTATTAAGGAGGAGGAACTGAGGGAAATCTTTATTAGTCGGGAAATTGTGTTGGGGAAATTGATGGGATTGAAGACCGATAAATCCCCAGGGCCTGATGGACTGCATCCCAGAGTACTTAAGGAGGTGGCCTTGGAAATAGCGGATGCATTGACAGTCATTTTCCAACATTCCATTAACTCTGGATCAGTTCCTATCGAGTGGAGGGTAGCCAATGTAACCCCACTTTTTAAAAAAGGAGGGAGAGAGAAAGCAGGGAATTATAGACCGGTCAGCCTGACCTCAGTAGTGGGTAAAATGATGGAATCAATTATTAAGGATGTCATAGCAGCGCATTTGGAAAATGGTGACATGATAGGTCCAAGTCAGCATGGATTTGTGAAAGGGAGATCATGCTTGACAAATCTTCTGGAATTTTTTGAGGATGTTTCCAATAAAGTGGACAAAGGAGTACCAGTTGATGTGGTATATTTGGACTTTCAGAAGGCTTTCGACAAGGTCCCACACAGGAGATTAATGTGCAAAGTTAAAGCACATGGGATTGGGGGTAGTGTGCTGACGTGGATTGAGAACTGGTTGTCAGACAGGAAGCAAAGAGTAGGAGTAAATGGGTACTTTTCGGAATGGCAGGCAGTGACTAGTGGGGTACCGCAGGGTTCTGTGCTGGGGCCCCAGCTATTTACATTGTACATTAATGATTTAGACGAGGGGATTAAATGTAGTATCTCCAAATTTGCGGATGACACTAAGTTGGGTGGCAGTGTGAGCTGCGAGGAGGATGCTATGAGGCTACAGAGTGACTTGGATAGGTTAGGTGAGTGGGCAAGTGCGTGGCAGATGAAGTATAATGTGGATAAATGTGAGGTTATCCATTTTGGTGGTAAAAACAGAGAGACAGACTATTATCTGAATGGTGACAGATTAGGAAAAGGGAAGGTGCAACGAGACCTGGGTGTCATGGTACATCAGTCATTGAAGGTTAGCATGCAGGTACAGCAGGCGGTTAAGAAAGCAAATGGCATGTTGGCCTTCATAGCGAGGGGATTTGAGTACAGGGGCAGGGAGGTGTTGCTGCAGTTGTACAGGGCCTTAGTGAGGCCACACCTGGAGTATTGTGTACAGTTTTGGTCTCCTAACTTGAGGAAGGACATACTTGCTATTGAGGGAGTGCAGCGAAGATTCACCAGACTGATTCCCGGGATGGTGGGACTGACCTATCAAGAAAGACTGGATCAACTGGGCTTGTATTCACTGGAGTTCAGAAGAGTGAGAGGGGACCTCATAGAAACGTTTAAAATTCTGACGGGTTTTGACAGGTTGGATGTAGGAAGAATGTTCCCAATGTTGGGGAAGTCCAGAACCAGGGGTCACAGTCTAAGGATAAGGGGTAAGCCATTTAGGACCGAGATAAGGAGGGACTTCTTCACCCAGAGAGTGGTGAACCTGTGGAATTCTCTACCACAGGAAGTAGTTGAGGCCAATTCACTAAATATATTCAAAAGGGAGTTAGATGAAGTCCTTACTACTCGGGGGATCAAGGGGTATGGCGTGAAAGCAGGAAGTGGGTACTGAAGTTTCATGTTCAGCCATGAACTCATTGAATGGCGGTGCAGGCTAGAAGTGCTGAATGGCCTGCTCCTGCACCTATTTTCTATGTTTCTATGTTTCTATGTTTCTATGTCAGCAGTGAGTTAAATATGATCACCTTCATAATGCTAAGTTGCAACATTCTTAACTTGATGGCACTAATTCATATCTTTACTCTCTGCCACGGCCTTCATGTGTGCCGCAGGAGTCCATGGACCTCTTGGCGATGAATCCTAAGAAGAGCTGATTCCTTCTGAAGGTGCACCATCACAGGACTCATGCTTACCATGCATCAGCTCAGATACTCACACCTTGGTGGGTGCAGTAAGACAGATAGTTGGGTTTTCATCTGGTGACTCACAGTTCAAAAGTGAGCAAGAGCAGACAGTGATGGTGGGGTCAGCTGTGATGAGACCACATTGGAGGGTGCAAGCTCTGCTTAGCTGGACACAGATGTTGTACCCTGAGGGCTATCGATGAAAAGGATAATCATTGAGGGGCAGCAGAAAATCTGCGACGTACTGGAAGGTCTTCCATGCACACTGTTCATAATTGCAGAAAGAATGGAGGAGTGACTTCAAACATGAGTGGGTTGATGTCACAGGGCATTGTGAGGATGGAAACATAGAAATCCATAGCACAGAAGGAGGCCATTTCGGCCCATTGTGTTTGTGCCGGATTACAAAGAGCCGCACAGCCCTTGGTCAGCAGCCCTAAAGGTTACATATAAACCTATGAACAATGACGAAAAGGCAAAGAGCATCCAGCACAACCAGTCCGCCTCACACAACTGCGACACCCCTTATACTGAAACATTCTACACTCCACCCCCACCGGAGCCATGCAATCTCCTGGGAGAGGCAAAAACCAGGTAAAAACCCAGGCCAATTTAGGGAGAAAAAATATGGGAAAATTCCTCTCCAACCCATCCAGGAGATCGAAACTCGTCCAGAAGATCACCCTGGCCGTATTCTATTCATTGCAGTACTTACCATTATATCTGTGCTGTCCAACAAAAGATCATCCAGTCTAATCCCAATTACCAGCTCTAGGTCCGTAACCCTGCAGGTTACTGCACTTTAAGTGCCCATCCAACCATCTCTTAAAAGTGGTGAGGGTTTCTGCATCCACCACTCTTCCAGGCAGGAGTTCCAGATCCCCACAACCCTCTGCGTAAAGAATTACCCCCTCAAATCTCCTCTAAACCTTCCACCAACCACCTTAAAACTGTGCCCCCTCATAATAGACCTCTCCACCAATGGAAATAGACCATTACTATCCACTATGTTCAGACCCCTTAATATTTCGTACACCTCAATGAGGTCTCCTCTCAACTTCCTCTGTTCCAATGAGAACAAACCCAGCCTATCCAATCTGTCCTCATAACTAAGATTCTCCATTCCAGGCAGCATCCTAGTAAATCTCCTCTGCTCCCTCTCTAGTGCAATCACGTCCTTCCTATAATACGGCGACCAAAACTGCACGCAGTACTCCAGCTGTGGCCTAACCAAAGTATTATACAATTTAAGCATAACCTCCCTGCTCTTATATTCTATGCCTTGGTAAATAAAGGCAAGCATTCCGTATGCCTTCTTAACCACCTTATTCACCTGACTTGGTACTTTTAGGGAATCTGTGGACCAATGGTGGAGCTTTGGAGGCGTGGCCTAATCAGTTGGAGCTGTGCTGCTGTGAGAGAAGGAACTCCCTGCTGAAGCTCCTGTCTGGAAGGCCGAGAGTGAACCCTGAGACCAGCCCAGGAAGAGGAGGAGAGGGCTGGCTTACTACACATTCAATGTCCAGAGGGAGAGGAGGAGAGCAGAAAATTTATCATTTATTGCTACTACAGAGAGTTGGAGAGAGGGGGAAAAGAACATCCTGAGAAAACACCATCCAGTGTGGAAAGAGGGAGAGCCATTTCGACAATCCTCGACAGGTGGGTGTGTTTTGGTGCATTCCCCGAAAGACTTTGTTGTATCGGTGGGGGGAGGAAAGAAGACCTTTCGAGGGCCGGAACATCGCGGCGGGTGTGTGTGTGTGGAAGTGTGTGTGGGGGTCTTGCTTACAGCTAGGCCCCATACACCACTGAAGCACCCCTCCCCCATTGCCTAGCCTGGGATAGCTGGAGCTACCTGGCTGAAGAATCTTTAATCACCCTATTAAACATCGTTTGGAGTGTGTGCCTGGGTGGCTCCAGCTACCCCAGGTGAAGACATTTTCTCCCCCCACCCGAAGACCATTCTACAAAGACTGTGTTTTTTGCCATCTGGGGAGTGCACCCCAAGAAACACCCATCCATCGCTGTGAGGGGAGACCTGCCCTCGCAGCTTCCCTCTTTCCCACCCCTCCCTCTCTTTCTCTCTCTCTCTGTCTCTCCCCTCTCTCTCTGAGAGCCCTTTCCTCCCAATTGTAAAACAATTAAGACAACTGAGCAGAGGGAGCAAGGCCCCTCCCCATTCGTTAACTAGGGGAGAGGTGTGCCCCATTAAGAGCTCCCTCTGCTCAAAACACCAACGAGGCCAATTAAAGACCATTAAGGCCTGTGACTTTGGGGTGGGTGTAGCCCTTAAAGGGACCCCGTGATGGCGACCCCATCCACGCCGGTGGCAGGGCCAGCAAGGACATATGCCCAGGCGGCGTCCACATCCACAGCGCCTCCTGCGCCTCCTGCTGCCCTGCCACCATTCAGACTTATAACCAAAAAACACGGGGTCAAGAGCTACACTCACCCCACAATGAGCATTGAGGAGTGCGTGTGGGCGATGGCTGGGGTAGTCGGCCCCTCGGCCATTGTCGCAGCCTCCAAGATGTCTGGGAAGGCTGTATTCTTCCTGGGGTCGGAGCGGGCGGTGTCCCTGGCACTTGAAAAGGGGCTCACGGTGGGCGGGGCCACCGCGCAGAGGGTCATCATATCTAACGTCCCGCCCTTTGTTCCCGCTGAGCTCCTCCTCCCTCACCTACACCAACTGGGGGAGGTAAGGTCGGGGATCAACCCCATACCGCTCGGCCTCAGGGAGAACAGCCTGCGCCATGTGTTCTCCTTCCGCCGCCAGCTCTTTGTCCGGCTGGCACGGGAGGAGACGACGGAGGGCAATTTTAATGTGGTGCACGAGGGGACTGCCTACCGCGTCTTTTGGACGTCGGACAGCGTGCGGTGCCATGCCTGTAGGGAGGTGGGGCACGTTCGCAAGAACTGCCCCGCCTCCAAGGCCGCCAAACCACCGAAGGCGGCCAAGGCTGGCGCCGCCGCCACCCCTCCCCCTATTTGCGTCCGCATGCCGGGAGCTGTCGGTGCGCGGGCATCGTTGGGGGCCTTTATTTTCACGGCCTCCGGCGGGGGGGGGAGGGAGAACGTCCGATCGGAAAGAAGGCACGGAGGAAGGCAAAACATCTTTGAGGCGGGTCCCCTCAGTGCGCCAGACAGTCTGATCACCGCGATCAGCCCAACCCTGTCACTGGCGAGTGCGGGGTGCCCTGAGCCCGTGCCCGAGCCCTTGACCAATATCACAGAGGGGCTCGGGCGCGGGCAAAATAAGAAAAAGGGGGGGGGCGGAGCGGGAGGCCTCGGCAGACATGGAGATCTCCCTGCCTCCGCGCCCCCCCAGGAACAAAAGGAGTGCCGCTCCAATGAGGCGGAGGGGGAACAACATCCCTCCGCGGAGGAGTCAGTGCCCGCTGCGTATCCCGCGTCCCCCACCAGCGCCCCCAAGCTGCGCTGTAGGCGAGAGGAGTCTGTCCCCGGGGAGGGTGAGACAGTCGAGGCTGCCCAGCCTCTGCCTCCCGGGGATGGCGTGGAAGATCTGCCTGTCGTGGGGGGCGTGGGGCCAGCGGAGGAATGCGCAGCCGCCGGGCCGAGCGTCCCGGGGACTGAGGCGGGTGGGGCCGAAAAGGCCGAACCTGAGCCCGCCCAGCCAATAACCGACTTCCCCCGGGATTTGCTCGACTCGGCAGAAACTGAAAATGACAATAATTTCACAGAACATCCACACACTGGGGGGGGGGGGGGGTGGCGGCAGGGAGGGGGAAGAACAACAACCCTCGCCCCCTACTTTGGAGCTGAGGGACTTGGAGGACCTGGTACATTTCTTTGACCAGGTCTCTCAGCCTTCCCCGGCTCCTGGGGCGGAGGAGGAACCCCTTCCGCTGTTGCTTTCTGACCCAGCACCACTTTTAAAAGAGCCCAGTGGGGACTCCTCTGCCGACGATCCTGGGGGTGGGATCGGGATAGAGCCAGGGCCGGATGGAGTGGCCGGGCCGTTTGCCGTACCTCGTGCGGTCGACGGGCCGGCTGCTGGCGGCGACCTCCCGGAGGGGGACGGGGACTCGGTGGGGGACTCGGGAGAAGATCTCGAGTCCATCGCCAGTGAGGCGGTGGATCTCCTCATGCCCGCCGCTGAGTCCCCCCTCATTCCTGCAAAGGAACTCCGGGACTTTTTGGTCCAGAGCCAGGGTCGCCGCAACCGAGCCCATCTGGCCCTGGAAAGATGGTCCGAGCTGGGGCTGCTCGTCGCATCCGTCCGCGCCGCCTCTAAAACCATGGTCGCGGGCGGGCCCTTATCAAAGGCGCAAGGCCTTGAGCTGCGCCGGCTCAAAAGGTTCCTCGCTGGGCTGCTGAAGGAGTGGAGGTCAACAAATGACTCCACTCCCCCCCCCCACAATAGGTTAGGTAGAGGTTGCACGATGCTTTTGTCATGAAGATAACCATAGCCAGCCTCAACATCAACGGCGGCAGAGAGGCACACCGTAGATTTAACAATTTTTCGCTCCTGCGGGTGGGGAAATATGCGGTGTGCTTCCTGCAAGAAACCCACACCATTCCGGGAGACTAAGCCACGTGGCTCCTGGAATGGCAAGGAGAGGTCCGCATGAGCCACCTCACTACCACTTCTTGTGGGGTGGCCATCTTGTTGGCCCCGCATTTTCAGCCGGAGATCTTGGGGGTCGAGGAGCCCGTGCCAGGCCGCTTGCTGCACGTCACGGTTCGCCTGAGGGACGTGCCGCTCCATCTCGTAAACGTGTACGCCCCTCAGCCCGGACCGCAGCAAACGCGCTTCTTCGAAGAGGTGTCTGCTCTTCTTGGCTCCGTCGACATCGGCGACTGCATTGTCCTTGGGGGGGATTTTAACTGCACCCTCGAGGCGAGGGACCGCTCCAGTGCCGCGCAGAGCATGACGGCGATGGAGAAGTTGAGGGACCTGGTCGGGTCCTTCGACTTGGTGGACGTCTGGCGAAATCTCCATCCCGACTCCAGCGCCTTTACTTGGGTGAGGCCTGGAGTAGGATGGTCCAGAGTCGACCGCCTTTACGTGTCTCGGGCGTACGTTTCCTGCGTCCCGAAGGCCTCCATGCGACCGGTGCCGTGTTCGGACCACCACCTGGTGTGGGCGGAGCTCGCTTGGCTCCGCGCGAGGACGGGGTCCGCGTACTGACATTTTAACAACCAGCTGCTGGAGGACGTGCGGTTCGAGGACTCGTTCCGTCGATTCTGGTCCGACTGGAGAAGGAAGCAGGGGGGCTTCCCCTCCTTGAGGCTATGGTGGGACGTGGGCAAGGCTCACGTCCGCGTCTTCTGTCAAGAGTACGCGAGGGGGTCGACCAAGAGGCGGGCGGCCAGGGTCGGGCGCCTAGAAAAAGAGGTGCTCGAACTGGAGTCCCGTCTCGGTCAAGTCGTCGAGGACCCGGCCCTGCGGATGATGTACGAAGCGAAGAAAGCCGCGCTGAAGGATCTGCAGCTCGTCGGGTCCCGAGGCGCGTTCGTGAGTTCGCGGATCCGGTTCCTGCGGGATCTGGACCGCGGCTCCCCCTTCTTCTACTCGCTGGAAAAAAGACAGAGTGTCCGTAAGCAGCTCTTGACGCTGCTGGCCGACGACCGCTCTCTCGTCTCGGATCCGGAGGGTGTCAAGAACAGGGCCCGTGAATATTACGGGGCTCTGTTCTCTCCGGAGCCGTACAGCGAGGAAATGCGTAGAGTTTTGTGGGAGGATTTGCCGAAGGTCGGCCCGGAGGGCGCCGAAAATCTGGAAGCTCCGCTAAGCCTGGCGGAGCTGACCGGCGCCCTCGCCCGGCTCTCGAGGGGAAAAGCCCCGGGTCTGGACGGGCTGACCGTGGAGTTCCACAGGGCGTTCTGGGACGTCCTGGGGGGCAACTACGCGCGGGTCCTGGGGGAAAGTCTGGCGACCGGGGAGATGCCTCTTTCTTGGCGCAGGGCAGTCATCGTCCTGCTGCCTAAGAAGGGCGATCTCCGCCTCCTTAAGAACTGGTGCCCGGTCTCCCTCCTCAGCACGGACTACAAAATCTTCGCCAGGGCGATGTCTGCTCGCCTTGGCGCCGTGCTGGACCACATGATCCACCCCGACCAGTCCTACACGGTCCCGGGCCGGACAATCCACGATAACATCCATCTGATCCGGGACCTCATCCATCATTCCCAGGAGGCTGGTCTGTCGGTCGCCTTCCTATCTCTCGACCAAGAGAAGGCGTTCGACAGGGTGGATCACGACTATCTGTTCGGAACTCTGTGCGCTTTCGGGTTCGGGACGCATTTCGTCACCCGGATCCGACTTTTGTACGCCGCCGCGGAGTGTCTGATAAAGGTTAACGGGTCCTTGACGGCGCCCCTTCGCTTTGGGAGAGGGGTGCGCCAGGGATGCCCCATGTCCGGCCAGTTATATGCCATCTGCGTGGAGCCTTTCCTGCGCCTCCTGCGGACGAGGTTGACGGGACTGGCTCTGCAAGGGCCGGGCGTGGAGGTCGTCCTCTCGGCTTACGCCGATGATGTGCTCCTCGCGGTAGAGGATCCCGCTGACCTGCGGAAGATGCGTGAGTGCCAGGAGATTTACTCGGCCGCATCCTCTGCCAGGATCAACTGGGAGAAATGTTCCGGACTCCTGGTGGGTCAGTGGCGGGTGGACTCGCTGCCGGAGGAACTCAGGCCTTTTGCCTGGAGCACGACCCATCTCCTCTATCTGGGAGTCTACCTTAGCCCCGACGAGGAAGCCTGGCCGGCGAACTGGCAAGAGCTGGAGGCCAAGGTTACCGTTCGCCTAGGGCGCTAGACAGGACTGCTCCGAGTGCTGTCCTACAGGAGTCGAGCGCTAGTCATAAACCAGCTGGTGGCCGCCATGTTGTGGTACCGGCTGGTCACTTTGACCCCTCCCCCTGTGTTTGTTACCAAGATACAGAAGAAGCTGGTGGACTTCTTCTGGAACAACAGGAAGCACTGGGTCTCTGCCGCGGTCTTGAGTCTCCTGCTTGGGGAGGGCGGTCAGTCGTTGGTGTGCGTCAGCACCCAGCTCGCGACTTTCCATCTTCAGACCCTGCAGAGATACCTTTACGTCGAGCCCCCTCCTAGGTGGCGTGCTCTGGCGACGTATTTCTTCCGCCAGCAGCACGGCCTCAACTACGACACGCAGCTCTTGTTTGTGAGCTTGGGGGGCGTCAGGACCGCCTTCCAGGAGCTGCCTGTCTTTTACAAGGAACTCACCAGGGTCTGGAACAAAGTCTCCACCAAGCGCAGCTCTCCACCGGCTGGAGTGGCGGCTGTCCTGCAGGAGCCGCTGCTCGGGAATCCGTACCTCCACGACCGAGGTTTTAGGTGGCGGTCGGACGAGAGGGCTGTGGCTGGTGAGGTGACCAGGGGCAGGGACCTGCTCGATGGCGGAGGAGCGGGCTGGATGGCACCAGACACGCTGGCGCGGCGCCTAAATTCCACCAACATCCGCCACGCGGCCGATGCCATCGAGTCACTAAAAACAGCTCTGGGCCCTGTGGGGAGATCCCGTCCGAACTGACCCCCGTCCGGACGGAATTCCTCATCGGCGCCAAACCCCGGAACCTCCCTCGGGAGCCCGCGCCTCACAACTTGAGCTGCCTCGAGGAAATCCCCTCCGTGCCTTTCAGTTCCGCGTGGAGGGGTTTCCTGTACGGGCTGCTCCTACACACTCTCAACTTTGCCATCCTCGCCTGCCGTCCGGACACGCCATGGCGTACCATCTTGCCGTCCGGAGGAGGTGGGGGTCCCCGATGGAGGGCACGCTACGCGGGAGTCCTCCCAGTATTTATCGGGGACTTGGCCTGGAAGGTGGTGCACGGAGCAGTCCCGTGCAATAAATTTTTAAGCCGGTTCACGGGCTCCCAGGCCGCCTGCAATTTCTGCGGTCTGGAAGAGTCCGTGTTCCATGTTTTTATGGAATGCGCAAGGTTGCAGCCCCTGTTTTATTATTTAAAGGGGCTACTCCTGAAATTCTGGCTGCACTTCAGTCCCACACTCCTGATCTTTGGGCACCCTGTGCGGAGGGCAGCGGGTAGGTCCGAGGGCCTCCTCGTAGGACTGCTCCTGGGCACGGCCAAGGGTGCCATCAGCCGGTCCAGGCAGCGGGCGGTCGAGGGGGTCGTTCAACCTGACTGCCTGCCTCTCTTCCGCACGTACATCCGCGCCAGGGTGTCCTTGGAGATGGAGCACGCGGTGTCCACCGGGACGCTCGCGGCCTTCTGCGAGAGGTGGGCACCGGAGGGACTGGAGTGCATCGTCACGCCCGGCAACCAAATTTTAATTTGATTTTATGTTTTAAAGTTTAATTTGTTTTAATGCCGGTGTTTTTTTAGTGTCCCCCTCCCCTTTTATAGGGGGCACTTGGAGAAAAAAAAATGATTTTAGTGCCCAAAAAAAACTTTAAAAAAAAACCAAAAACACAAAAAACCCCAAAGAAAACACAAAATAAAGGGCCTTGGAAATGTTTGGTGCGCCCCCCAGATCGGGGGGACACGATTTAATGATTTAATGTTTTAATTTTTTCACAAAAAGAGTTCTGTGGACAAGCACTCCAAGGTCCCTTTGTTCATCTACACTATTAAATGGCCTTCCACTTAATGTGTATACCTTTCCTTATTAGCCCTCCCAAAGTGCATAATCTCATACTTCTCTGAATTAAATTCCATTTGCCACTTCTCTGCCCACCTAACCAGTAGATTGATATCCTCCTGCAGCCCATGACTTTCCTCTTCATTATCAACCACACAGCCAATCATCTGCAAACTTCTTAATCATACTCCCTAAATTCAAATCTAAATTGTTGATATATACCACAAAAAGCAAGGGACCCAGTACTGAGCCCTGCGGAACCCCACTGGAAACATCCTTCCAGTCACAAAAACATCCATCAATTATTACCCTTTGCTCCCTACCTCCAAGCCAATTTTAGATCCAACTTGCCACTTTGCTCTGTATCCCATGGGCTTTAACCATCATGACCAGTCTACCATGTGGGACCTTATCAAAAGCCTTGCTAAAGTCCATATATACTACATCGTACGCACTACCCTCATCGACCCTCTTGGTTACCTCCTCAAAAAATTCAATCAGGTTAGTCAAACACGATCTTCCCTTAACAAATCCGTGTTGACTGTCCCTAATTAATCCTTGCCTTTCCAAATGCAGATTTATCCTGTCTTTCAGGATTTTTTCCAATAATTTTCCCACCACTTAGGTTAAACTGACAGGCCTGTGATTACTCGGCCTTTCCCTTTCTCCCTTCTTAAACAAGGGTACTACATTAGCAGTCCTCCAATCTTCCGGCACCATGCCCAGATCCAAAGAGGACTGGAAAATGATGGTCAAGGCCTCTGATATTGCCTCATTTACTTCGCTCAACAGCCTGGGATGCATTTCATCCGGGCCTGGGGACTTATCAACTTTCAATGCTGCTAAACCCCTTAATACTTCCTCTCTCACTACATTTATTTCATCCAGAATATCACACTCCTCCTCGATAGCAGTATCTGCATTGCCCCTTTCCTTTGTGAAAACAGATGCAAAGTATTCGTGAAGAACCCTAACAACATCTTCCACCTCCACACAAAGATTACCCTCATGGTCTCTAATAGGCCCTACCCTTTCTTTAGTTATCCTCTTACTCTTAATATATTTATAGAACATCTTAGTGTTTTCCTTAATTTTACTGGCCAAGAATTTCTCGTGCTCTCTCTTAGCATTCCTAATATCCTTTTTAACTTTGCCTCTTAATTTTCTATATTCCTCTAAAGATTCTATAGTATTTAGCCGTTGGTATATGACATAAGCATCCCTTTTTTTCTTAATCCTCCCCGTAAGTCCCGAGACATCCAGGGGGCTCTAGAATTATTTTCCCCAGCCTTTTTCTTTAAGGGCACATGTTTGGCCTGAGCCTTCTGGATCTCCTCCTTGAATGCCTCCCACTGTTTCACACTGATTTACCCACAAGTAGCTGTTTCCAGTCCACTATGGCTAAATCACTCCTTAACTTAGCAAAATTAGCTTTTCCCCAATTCGGAACTTTTATTCCAGCCCTATTCTCGTCCTTATCCTAACCAACTTGAATCTGACTGAATTATGGTCACTGGCACCCAAGGATGTCTTCTTCCATGGATAGATTGGCCGCTGTGGAACATCAATCGCAGCAATCAAATGAGTCCATGCATGTCTTAAAGATGGTCGAGCAGGCTCTGGATACCAACATGTCTGGCACTTTAAATAAGATGACAGACACCTTAGCCTTGATCTTACAGCACGTCACTGATCTGCACCAAGCTGCTCTTCAGCAGAGTGGTAGAAATGAAGTGTGCCCAGCCCATGAGATGGCAATAGGGGACATGGAAATGGGAACTCCACTCAAAGCGCTCACACTTGTCACGCGTTCCTCTCCTACCCCAGCCAGTACTTGACATGCCGCCACCTGATGGCTAAGTCTACCCCTGCACAGGTGGAGCAGTCTTTGGTGGGACCCTCACGGGCCAAGAGCATCTCAACATCCAGTGAATGGATCTGAGCAGCCTGCTTCTACCTCTGAAGCCACACAGGATCAACCACGTGGAAGCGGTAGGAAAAAGAAGAATAAAACTTTCAAGTTGCACAAGGGTATACACATGGGTGTTTGAGAAAATGTTATGTTGTTAAGTTTCCGTTTACTATAATCACATAAAATGTATTACTTTGCACCACTTTCCCGTGTTGCCCAGTCTTGGTTGCCGGTAGCAAATTGCCTTTTCAGTTGCTTCTTGATGAATAGGAAGACATGAATGGGGGGATGTGCAATGGGTGGATGGTTACATGGCTGCTTTGTGTCGGTGGGATTGGCGGGGGAGGGAGTAGTGGTTGGATTTGATTGTTACATCGGTCCAGTGGTAATGACTAACTGAACAGTACAGCTGGAAGGGAATCCTGGGCAGCAATGTGAACGGCTGGTGATGCATTGGGGCTGTCATTTTCATCCTCCGCATCCTCCTCCTCTTCATTGCATTCATCTGCAGACTATGTGTGCTCAACCCCTTGTTCCTCCTGCAGCTCCAATTCTCGATGTTGTGCAATATTGTGGAACCCCTGGATGGTGAATACGGAAGAGTGCATCCAGATCTGTGCAAGCACCTGAAGTGCATCTTGAGCATGCCAAACGCTTGCTTTGTGACAAACCTGGTGTTCATTTGACTGTTGTTGTACTGTCCTTGGGCTTCAGTGGTAGGGTTTCCCATGGGTGTCACCAGCCAAGTTTGAAGGGGATATCCTTTATCTCCTAGCAGCCACTCATTAAATCTACCCCACAAGAGGGTAGTGTCTCCTTCGAGCTTGACCCCTCTGCTGCTCCCCTCTCTGCTGCTCTGCTTTCTGCTGAATACCTGCAGGTCTCTCCACAGCAGGCTGTTGCTGCTGCTGCTGGTCATCTTGTTCCATGTCCGAGGTCCAGTCTAAGGCAGCCATAGCACCACCCATCCTGATCTTAAATCTCAATAACTCAAAAGTCCACAAATTGGCCTCTTAATACAAGTACTTTCAACAAACCCTTTCCGAGTGGGAGGTAAGAAAGCAGCTGTGGGCACTGAGTATTTATTAATGTCTGTACAACTGACTTTTAATGAGCCTCATGAATTGCCTATTAGTCTTCTCGGCATGGTTTCAATGGTGAGTTAGAAAGCCTGGGAAATCCGTGCATACGTTGTTAAATTTTAAATGGTGGTTAAAATATTGTAGGAATACACTGATTTAAATATTCACATTGCTAACCCACCATGCCAGAGGGGGTTACTCGCACGCAGCTGAATGTGCCTGAGTTAAACCCAGAAGTTGGGGCATGGGAGCATGCTTCTGGACCCCCTGACATTTTCACCGAATTTAACCCCTCACCCGCACCTAAACCCTCACGCTCTTCAATATTAAAATTCTACCCAAAGTAGTTTGTCGTCTAAGCATGACATTTGTGGAAGAATACATAGATGGCCTAATTGTGCATATTTAAAAGTATCAGCCTTGGCTCAGTGGTGGTGCTTCTGGATCAGAAGGTCGTGGGTTCAAGTTCCACTGCAGAGCCCGTAATATAGTTGCAGTACTGAGGGAGTACTGGGCTGTCGGAGATACCCTATTGTAGGTGAGACGTTAAACCAAGATTCCAACTTGGTGACAATAGAGAGATGTCTGCAAAAGATCCCAGCCTAGAAGTCTAATCAAGCCCAAAATCGGACTGCTGTAAATTACTCAGGCAGCATGTAACCTTCGTGCTGCCTGATCATTACCATCACGCAGGCTTGCAGCTAGTGCTGTATTGGCTGCACAGCTGTAGGGAGAGACGGACATTGTGCGTCTGTGATGCCACTTAAAGACAGCCAGCAGCTCTTAAAGCGGATGTGCATTCTGGCTGCAGACACCAGGGAAGCACTTCTGGAAGGAGTGGTATGGCTGAAGCAGCTATTGAGGGCACCATGATTGTCTGATGCTGCCTTTGAGGCCCTTGTGCAGGCAGTGGACAGGAGGAGGGACCTCCCACCAGGAGGCAGGAAGCCCACCAGGCATTTTCTCTGTTGTTAGTGGGAAGAAATTAAGGAACATATGAATACCAGGAGCATTGCAGCCAGGGCATGGCTGCAATGCCAGAAGAAATTCAATGACCTAACTTGAGTTGTTCAAGTCAGAATACAGCTCTCTTACAGCTGCACAACTTACAGCCTTATTAATCATTACACTCACAAGACTCCACTCCTCCACTTCCCTTCACACTCCTACAATCATTGCATTATACTTCACTACACATCCTTCTCACTCACCACTATCACTTACTCACATCTCACACACTGACTATCAGGCCATGAGAGCCACATTCTCCAAATACCACTCAAGACTCTCACTAACATATTTCCTTCTTGTGTGCAGGAGAAGTAAGAGTGGACACCATTCCAGACAGCAAGTTGGCACAGGAGTGGGAAGAGTCCACCTGCAGATTCTCTGCCTCCTCAAGAAAGCGTGTTTGCCATCATGAGCAGGGCAGTCGAGGCCATGGCGACTGGCAATGCTGCAGGGTTTCTTCAAATCTAATACACTTTGCCCTTTCTGACTTCTCTCTCACCACACATATTCTGCATTACAAGCTGCAGAAGCTTTCACCACCCACTTCTCTCTCTGTGCTCGCCCTTAACACCGTAGGACAGCTATGCCTTGGTTAGTAGCACTTTCGCCTCTTGAGTCAGAAGGTTGTGGGTTTAAGTCCCAGTTCAGGGACTTGAGCACAAAAATCTAAGCAAAACGATGGTATTGGATCGCCCGCCTAATATTCCATTGATATTCCTGATATTCCATTGACTGCAATGGCATTGAATATCAGGCGCTGCGTGTAATGGGTGGCTGATCCAATACCAGCCATTATGCGCCGCCACACGAGAAGAATTTCTGGACCTATGAATATTCAATCTCCAAACATGGTGACCTTTAGCATTTGGCTTACTTTGAGATGTGCTGGGGCAGCATTAGTGCAATCAGTTGTGAAATACAAGGTTTCTGCACAGCATGAGGGAATACAGGGTTTTTAATTAATCAAATGCACACAGATCACTTGATTCACATGCTCACTACACATGCCCACAAATAGTGATGATTTTGCATTTCAGACAGAAATTTGGCTTTGCCATAAGATTGTTGCATTTCATCCTGAAATTCAAAAGAAATTGTCGAAATTTTGACCATTCCCAATCCCTATCAAATACCCTTTTTGCTAAATATGTCATTGTTATAATAATAGAGAAAATTAAGAAACAAGAAATGACTTCTGCCACAATTAGTTTATTATTAATTATAATCCCAATTCAGTGGATAGCAGTCCTATGAGAACCCCCATGAGTGCAGTCAATCTATTTCTGAGGGAGCCAACAGCAGTACAACACAAGGAAACCTTACTCTTTAAACAAAGTGAATTTTCCAGAGTGATAGAACACTACAAAAAATGCCAAGAATTTAACTAGCAGCTTGAAATGAGAAACCAGCAACTAATCTGTGAGTACTGCGTGAGCACTGGTGAGGGAGCCTTCCTGCTGGTTAGCGCCATGTTGCGCTGTGCGAGTTCAGCATGTGGCGAGTGAAGTGCTGAGGTATTCGAAAATGGAAAACGGATTGTACAGGAAATGCAGAATCATAATTTGAATAAATTAGTCCCCCATTTAAATGTTCCCAACATGGGCTCCTGACACCAACGTAACCACCTTCACCAATACAGTGGGCCATCAGAAATATGTGTGCACTTCCTGCACGCCATATTGGGAACTTAGTAGGCCGGTTAGCGCCTGAAAAACGGGTACATCTCACCATCACCCCATGTCCTGGCCAATATTTATTCCTCAACCAATATTACTAAAAAACAGATTATCTGGTCATTATCTTACTGCTTTTGTGGGACCTTGCTGTGTGCAAATTGGCTACCTTCTTTCCCTACGTTACAACCGTGGCTACACTTCAAAAGTACTTAATTGGCTGAAGGTTACTTTGGGGAATCCTGAGGTTCAAAAGGCATTATATAAATGTGAGTTATATTTGAACTATAATTTAACACGCTTCGAGGTGGACAAGGGGTACAGGCAGCACAGCTGGATAGGGAGGCACAAGAGCTATTTTTCTCTCAGGGTGTTTTTTGAGTTGCATCACATATTTTGTACAACTGGGAACCACTGGTGTGTTCTCACTGGCAGCAGCCCAACTCTCGCTCTGCAGGGTGGGGGTTTTGATAAAAGGGTATCGACGTGAGATGGTAACTCTGTTTCTCTCTCCACAAATGCTGTTGAGCGTTTTCCAGCATTTTCTGTTTCTATTTCTCCCTCTGCAGGGGTATGTTCTGTGGATTATGAGAAGGGCTATGTTGTATTGGTCTCCAGAAAGGGGCCCAGACTGCTTGATATTTTCCCACATCTTGGCAGAGTCCGTACATCATGCACTTTGTCTGGCATATGGCCCAGGTTTCCTTTTCTAAAAAAAACAATAAAAATTGTTTGTACGTTTGATTATTAATTGTTAAGCATTTGACTGCTTCATATTTGAATTTAAATAGGAGTTTTGTTTTTCTTTAAAGTTTGTGGGGGAGAAATTGGGTGCATTTGCACCTCCCGTTCGTACCCCTGGAGGCGCAAATGCCTTTGCGACCGGGCGTGACGCTGACATCGACTTCTGGCATGTTCGGCGGGAGTTTAGCGGCAGTGCTACAGCGTTGCGCCCCAATCTCCTGCGTCCAGGGAACATGATGTCAAAGGCGAGGTGGCCGAGGTAAGTAAAAAAAAAAAGAAAACCTTGGCTTTCTTGTTTTTTTCGTAGGTTCATGCCTGCAATCGTTCATCCCGGCACTCTGCTTGAACGCAGCAGCGCTGCACGGCCCAGTGTGCAGCACAGCAGAGGTCTCTGCCACATCTGCTTCCGTTAGTGCTCCAAGAAGGAAGTGGAGTGTTCAAACGGCGATTTTTTAAAGTTAGCCTGGTGCTAACTTTTCAAACTTTTAAAAATTAGCCCCGCAAACGGGGCAATAGTTAATTTCTCCCCCTATATTTTTCCTAGTTTTCTCCCTCCCCTCCTGCAGGTGAAGATTTGTGCTGGGATTCACTTTCATAGTTGCTAAATCTCATGAGCCCCAATTACGATCCTTTGGCAAAAATTGGGTGCAGGAGGCTTGACAACAGTAGTAGTGATATTGGGGATGGCATCAAACAGGAAATTAGGGGTGCATGCAATAAAGGTGCAGCAGTTATAATGGGTGACTTTAATATGCACATAGATTGGGCTAGCCAAACTGGAAGCAATACGGTGGAGGAGGATTTCCTGGAGTGCATAAGGGATGGTTTTCTCTACCAATATGTCGAGGAACCAACTAGGGGGGAGGCCATCTTAGACTGGGTGTTGTGTAATGAGAGAGGATTAATTAGCAATCTCATTGTGCGAGGCCCCTTGGGGAAGAGTGACCATAATATGGTGGAATTCTGCATTAGGATGGAGAATGAAACAGTTTATTCAGAGACCATGGTCCAGAACTTAAAGAAGGGTAACTTTGAAGGTATGAGGCATGAATTGGCTAGGATAGATTGGCGAATGATACTTAAGGGGTTGACTGTGGATGGGCAATGGCAGACATTTAGAGATCGCATGGATGAACTACAACAATTGTACATTCCTGTCTGGCGTAAAAATAAAAAAGGGAAGGTGGCTCAACCGTGGCTATCAACGGAAATCAGGGGTAGTATTAAAGCCAAGGAAGTGACATACAAATTGGCCAGAAATAGCAGCGACTCCGGGGACTGGGAGAAATTTAGAACTCAGCAGAGGAGGACAAAGGGTTTGATTAGGGCAGGGAAAATGGAGTACGAGAAGAAGCTTGCAGGGAACATTAAGACGGATTGCAAAAGTTTCTATAGATATGTAAAGAGAAAAAGGTTAGTAAAGACAAACGTAGGTCCCCTGCAGTCAGAATCAGGGGAAGTCATAACGGGGAACAAAGAAATGGCAGACCAATTGAACAAGTACTTTGGTTCGGTATTCACTAAGGAGGACACGAACAACCTTTCGGATATAAAAGGGGTCAAAGGGTCTAGTAAGGAGGAGGAACTGAGGGAAATCCTTATTAGTCAGGAAATTGTGTTGGGAAAATTGATGGGATTGAAGGCCGATAAATCCCCAGGGCCTGATGGACTGCATCCCAGAGTACTTAAGGAGGTGGCCTTGGAAATAGCGGATGCATTGACAGTCATTTTCCAACATTCCATTGACTCTGGATCAGTTCCTATCGAGTGGAGGGTAGCCAATGTAACCCCACTTTTTAAAAAAGGAGGGAGAGATAAAACAGGAAATTATAGACCGGTCAGCCTGACCTCAGTAGTGGGTAAAATGATGGAATCAATTATTAAGGATGTCATAGCAGCGCATTTGGAAAAAGGTGACATGATAGGTCCAAGTCAGCATGGATTTGTGAAAAGGAAATCATGCTTGACAAATCTTCTGGAATTTTTTGACGATGTTTCCAGTAAAGTGGACAAGGGAGAACCAGTTGATGCGGTATATTTGGACTTTCAGAAGGCTTTCGACAAGGTCCCACACAAGAGATTAATGTGCAAAGTTAAAGCACATGGGATTGGGGGTAGTGTGCTGACATGGATTGAGAACTGGTTGTCAGACAGGAAGCAAAGAGTAGGAGTAAATGGGGACTTTTCAGAATGGCAGGCAGTGACTAGTGGGGTACCACAAGGTTCTGTGCTGGGGCCCCAGCTGTTTACATTGTATATTAATGATTTAGACGAGGGGATTAAATGTAGTATCTCCAAATTTGCGGATGACACTAAGTTGGGTGGCAGTGTGAGCTGCGAGGAGGATGCTATGAGGCTGCAGAGTGACTTGGATAGGTTAGGTGAGTGGGCAAATGCATGACAGATGAAGTATAATGTGGATAAATGTGAGGTTATCCACTTTGAAGGTAAAAACAGAGAGACAGACTATTATCTGATTGGTGACAGATTAGGAAAAGGGGAGGTGCAACGAGACCTGGGTGTCATGGTACATCAGTCATTGAAGGTTGGCATGCAGGTACAGCAGGCGGTTAAGAAAGCAAATGGCATGTTGGCCTTCATAGCGAGGGGATTTGAGTACAGGGGCAGGGAGGTGTTGCTACAGTTGTACACGGCCTTGGTGAGGCCACACCTGGAGTATTGTGTATAGTTTTGGTCTCCTAACCTGAGGAAGGACATTCTTGCTATTGAGGGAATGCAGCGAAGATTCACCAGACTGATTCCCGGGATGGTAGGACTGACCTATCAAGAAAGACTGGATCAACTGTGCTTGTATTCACTGGAGTTCAGAAGAATGAGAGGGGACCTCATAGAAACGTTTAAAATTCTGACGGGTTTAGACAGGTTAGATGCAGGAAGAATGTTCCCAATGTTGGGGAAGTCCAGAACCAGGCGTCACAGTCTAAGGATAAGGGGTAAGCCATTTAGGACCGAGATGAGGAGAAACCTCTTCACCCAGAGAGTGGTGAACCTGTGGAATTCTCTACCACAGAAAGTAGTTGAGGCCAATTCACTAAATATATTCAAAAGGGAGTTAGATGAAGTCCTTACTACTAGGGGGATCAAGGGGTATGGCGAGAAAGCAGGAATGGGGTACTGAATTTGCATGTTCAGCCATGAACTCATTGAATGGCCGGTGCAGGCTAGAAGGGCTGAATGGCCTACTCCTGCACCTATTTTCTATGTTTCTATGTTTCTATGTTTCTATGACTTCCAATGGGACTTGGGGGTTCTTGGTCTCCATTCAAATTCCAATCCACAGCCAATTAATGCAAAGCCTCGCTGGCACTGTGATGCGGAGGACTTCCACCCATAGTGCAAGCAGGATTTTTTACTATGGAATCCATAACAGCCAAGCCTGGTTCTGCCATTACATGATTTTTGTTTAAAACCATCCATGGCCTCGCCCCTCCCCATCTGTAACCTCCTCCAGTCCTACAACCCTCAGATTCTGGCCTTTTGTGCATCCTTGACGTCCATTGGCCCACCTTTGGCGGATGTGCCTTCTGCTGTCCAGGCCACGAACTCTGGTATTCCCTCCCTAAACCTTTCCGCCTCTGTACCTCTCTCTTCTCGTTTAAGACGCTCCTTAAAACCTACCTCTTTGACGAGTCACCTGTCCTAATGTCACCTTCTTTGACACAGATAATTTTTTTTTTGTCTCTTTAGGCTCATGTGAAGCACCTTGGGACATTTCACTACTTTACAAGCACTACATAAATGCAAATTGACACCTGCCTGCTCTCCACACCCACCCTCACTATGTCCTCACTGCTGAAGCTTTGGCAGTTTCCTTAATAAGACAGAAATCTACATTTCCCCACCGTTACCAACTCCCATAAATTGCAAGTGTACACAGAAATGAACTGAGAACTCTTCTGTGGTCAAGCCAGATTTACTGTGCATTCACCCAAAGATACCAGAAAATCAATTCAGCCTATCTACAACTATTTCTTAACATCAGCTGAGATGGTTCTGCTGGATCGCTTAGTTGCCTGACATGATGCTCATCTCAAGAAAGAAGTTGTCCCAGAGGAATTGGCTGCTAGCTGCCTTTCTCTTTCACAGCCTTGTCCACGTCTGAAGCCTCCTCATGTGCAGGCAGTAAAGGAGATCTTAAGGAAACAGGCTCAATGCCGTTCTCCAGAGAGAGTAATATCTGTAACCACTCCTTGGAGTTCACTGGTGAAGGGCACAGGCTAAGAGGTGTTACTAGTTGTAATAAAACTCAACGTAGTGGACTGCCGCTCCACCTGGTGGACTACTGTGGTAATGCAACAACTAATGTAAATAATAAAAAGGTCATGTGGCAAAGTCACATGATGACAGTTTCTGTATTAGAACCATCTTGTGTAGTGTGTTTCTTAGTGATGTCATGAGAAAATATCACATTGGCGATGAGGATAGGATTTCTGGATTCTCCAGCTGAAATTTTTGTTGTTGGATGATCCTGCCAAACAACAGAGAATTTGAGAGGTTCTTTGTTTTGCAGAACAGCTAAAAATCCAAAGTAAATTACAAGCATTGTAAGGGGTGGTTTTCAGCGGGTCAGCTTTCCTTTCTGAACTTATATGAGCGGTTTTGAATCGCTCCCACACCCTTGGTTCTGGACTCTGGAATTATGAAGGGACTGTGACAGACTTGGACAGACAATCGGTTTCAAGGTAGGAAGCAGGTATGGCTTTATTGTGTTTAAAAAGAAGTAAAAGGCACACCTTTAATAACACACACAGAATAGTGATACCAATACACACTGAGGGGTACAACACATTGAATAAATTGTCAAAATACAGCCTGTGGGGAAAAGAATACAGCTTAAACTCTAAATGGGGTAAAGAGGAGAATGCAGATACATTTACACAAGTTATCCCAGCCTCCCCCTCCCAATTCCCCTAACTAACTAAGTTATAGCTCTGGGGGTTCAGGGGGGTTATGCTCACCAATCCCTTTTGACAGTTGCCGGTGAATCGCGGTTTCGGGGTTCGGTGCACTGTGCCTTCAAGGTGAGCCGTACCCCAGATGGAGGAGAGGACTTCGGACTGTGTAGTCTTCAGTTGGGGTGAGTCCGCTGATGCGGTAAGTCACGTTTTGGATGTATGGGGTACGTACCCACTTTCTTTGGTTAGGAATAGTTTTAGTTAGTCCTTTTAAGTAATTTCTCACCTGTTGGTCATTCAGAAGTAGATTGTAGAGTGGAAATAAATGTCGATTCTTCGGTTTTTGCTGAGTTGGTTTCGGTTGGTCGTTTCGCTGGTTGTGGTGGCCCGGGTTGTCACTTTGGTTGCTGACAACCTTCCGTTTCATGGGCCTCTTGCTGTTGACATGCTTGGTCGATCCTTGATGGTTTCTTGTAGTTTTCTCCACAACTCCATTTCTTCACTCCCCATCTCCTGCTGCTTTTTGGGAATAGATATACCCCAAAAAGGCTTCCTTATCTCCCGCCAAATCTGGCCCAGCTCTTTGTTTCAATGGAGCTGCTCATTAGTTTTGAGCTCTCTTCTTTGTCAGAATTTGGCGGGCTCATTCAGCAGTAATTTGATTATGACGTGGTAATGTGGAAAACCACCGGTTGGCATTGTTGAAGCAGTGTTTAAACTCTTGGGCTGTTTGGCTGGGCCTGTGATTTCTATAGGCCTATTTGCATGCCAATAATGGTCTCCGGTGATTAGCCTGATAGCTCTTGATGCGTTTATGTCCTAGGGAGCGAATTTTTATGCCTCTAAGTTCTTGTTAGTTATTGATTGACTCATTCTCCCAGACAAATTGAATTAGCTCCAATACTCAATTCCTGAGTGAAGTCCCACCCTCTGTTCTGGCAGTCTGTTCCAACAAGTTCCTTCCTTTAGAGATCTTAAACTTGTAAAGCTCTTAGGTATCTTCCTCTGAGTTTTTCCTAGGATACCAAAATGTTCATCGAGTTCCAAATTAAATTCCCTTTCCTATGAGTCCAAACACTGCGGGGGGGGGGGGGTCTCCATGAATGCATCCCCTTTTATCCCCTGCAGGCCTTGTCTGCCCTTTAAATTCATTTGTGTCCCAATGTTTTTCCTTCCATTTTAAAAGTCCAAAAAGGGATTCTTCTCCTCTGCAGGGAAAAGGTACAAGGAATCTTTACGAAATATTGGTAAATTCTACAGCATATTTGGATGAACTGTCGACATTGCCAGATTCCAGATGGCCGCGTCTATTGGATTAATAGGGTGCTTGGGTAAGTTCCATTCTGACCGAGAAACTTTCGGAACATGTGTGGAGCGGCTAGAAATGTTTCTCACCGTAAATAGTATAGTCGAAGTCCCCGATGATGAAAACCATAACCGGGTGAGTTTAGAAAGGAAATGGGCTATTTTCTTGACTAAAGCAGGCTCCGAGGTTTATGAAACCCTGAAAAATTTGCTTGTTCTCGTCAAGCCAAAGGACACTACATTGATAGAGATTCCAGCACTTCAGTCCTGAGCACCCGGAAATTACTGAACGTTATCATTATGGAATAGATCAATTAATTGACGAGAGTATCAGTGAGTACATTGTAGCTCTATTCACTGTCATTTTGGAAATTTTCAGGACCAAGCACTGTGTGACCACTTTGTTTGTGGGATGAAAAATGAAGCAATCAGAAGAAAATTGTTGACAACCCCTAACTTGACATTTGATTTAACTTGTCAGACAGCTATGTCGATGGATATGGCTGACCAATACTCCAGAGAGCTTCGCGCCATTTCCAGTCATCAGACAACTGAGGTGAATCGCCTGCAGGTTAAAAGTAAAAGGCAGTTGGGCCCCAAGGCCTCAGCAACTGGCCAAGGTAACAGCACATTGAAGTTGTGCTATCAGTGCCTGGGGCAACACAATACTCAAAGCTGTCCATATGTGAAGGCAGAGTGTTGCTTTTGCAAGAATACTGCTCATGTTGCGAAGGCATGCCGATGGAAGAGTAAACCAACTTTTAATGCTAGTAGTAGAAATCACCAGACACTACATAGCATTGAAGAGAAGCAACAGGACGAGGAGGTTCTGGAGATACATGTCATCATGCACGAGGGTATCTAACAATGATTCGCAAAGTATTGTCATCCAAGTAGATGTTGCAGGAACCAGGATACCCATGGGAATCGACACTGGTGCAACCATGAGCGTACTACTGTAATCATTATATCTTGACAAGTTGAGTAATTTTTGACTGGTGAAATCAAAATTAGAGCTGCAAGGCTACTCAGGAGAGCATATTCTTGTAGAATGTATCACTACCGGTGAAATACAAGGACTAGTTTCAGAGCTTGCCTCTCATAGTAGTAGTAGGAGACAAGCCGGCCTTGATAGGTAGGAATTGGTTGGGATCACTGAAGCTGAATTAGAATGAGATTTTTCGTGTGGAAACTAAATTTACATCAAGCAGTGTCCGAAGGTGTTCTGCGAAACAGGCAGTCCGATCCAAGACTTTAAGGCGAGTATCAAAGGTTACATGTAGATTTTGCTGAGCTAGAAGGACAACAATTGTTTATTGTGATTGATAGTCATTAAAAGTGCCGGAAATAACAAGTAAAACACTATACAATTTGCGAAGATTGTTTTCCTCATATGGCCTCCCAGAAGAAATTGTGTCTGATAATGGGCCACAATTTTGTTCAGAAGAATTTGCACAGTTCACGAACAGAAATGGTGTGAAACATATGAAAGTTCCAACATAACACCTTGCTTCAAATGGTGCAGCAGAGCGCACAGTACAAATTGTAAAACGCGCCATCATCAAGCAAATGTTGGATCCAAACCCAAAGAAATGGCAGTTGTCGTTGGATCACAAACTAGCAAATTTTCTGATTACTTATTTTAATACTCCTCATACAACTACTTGTAGAACACCAGCAACGTTGTTTAGCAAACGACAGCCACGAACCAGGTTCTCATTGTTAAAGCCAAACTTGGCACAGTCAGTAGAAAAGAAACAATTAAGACAGAAAGAGAATCATGATGGAGGTAGAGTAAGAGAGAGCAGTGTGAAATTGGATCAAAAGGTTAGAGTGAAGAACCATCATCATAAATGGTTAAAGTGGTTACCAGGAAGAGTAGTGAAGATATGTGGTCCTCGCACATATTTGGTCAAGATGTTTGATCAAAGGTTAGGTTTATTCACATTGATCATATTTTACCTCCAGATGTGGAAGGAGTTGAAAGTTGGAATGATTTGATTATTTCTGATGAGTCAGATAGTCTTGTTACAAGTAAAGTACCAGTACAAAATCCTACATCGGATGTACTAAAAACAAATCCAAGAGAAATTCAAAATTTAAGTCTGAGTCTGAGTCAGGCAAACAAACAGTTGGAAGTTGTAGAGAGTCCAAATGTAGATCAAGGGTTGCCCTTGGAGGAAAAACTCTCTTCAGGCTCAGCCTAGAATGAGTGTCTTAAAACAAGAGTGGAAAGTTCTGTTTGAGAGCCAAGGTATCCTCTTCAAAACAGAAAACCATTGGTTAAGTTTAATTTGAAAATATGGAAAAATAAGTTCATATCTTTTGATGTGTATACCATGCAACTTAAGTATGATGATTATTTTATTATGATTACTCCTTCATTAAGGAGGGAGGAGTGTAATAGAGCTCTCCTAGTGGACTACTGCTCTACCTAGTGGACTACTGTGGTAATGCAATTACTGATGTAAATAATAAAAAGGTCATGTGGCAAAGTCACACGATAGTTTCTGTATAGAGCCATCTTTTGTAATGTGTTTCTTAGTGATGTTGTAACAAAATATCACATGGTCAGTGTCATTACAGACCAAATAATAACAATCAGGCCTTGGCAGCCCTGTGAAAATGTTCAAAGTAACTATTGAAGCAGTGATAGGTTCAATGAAGAGTGCAGAAGAGCAAGCACCAGGCGCATCTAAAAATGAGGTACCAACTGGGGAAGCTGCAATACAGGACTACATACATGCTAAACAGCGGAAACAGCCTGCTATAAACAGAGCTAAGGAATGCCACAATCAGCGGATCAGCTAAAAGCTCTGCAGTCTTGCCACATCCAGTCGTGAATGATAATGCACAATTAAACAACTAACGGGAGGAGGAGGCTTCATGAATATCCCGATCCTCAATGATGGCAGAGCCCAGCACGTAAGAACAAAAAACAAGGCTGAAACATTTGCAACCATCTTCAGCTAGAAGTGCCGAGTGGATGATCCATATCGGCCTCCTCCTGAGGTCCCTACCATCACAGAAACCAGTCTTCAGCCAATTCAATTCACTCCACATGATATCAAGAAATGGCTGAGTGCACTGGATACCACAAAGGCTATGGGCCCCGAGAATATCCCAGCTGTCATGCTGAAGACTTGTGCTCCAGAATTAGCTGCGCCTCTAGCCAAGCTGTTTCAGAACAGCTACAACACTGACATCTACCCGACAATGTGAAAATCTGCCCAGGTATGTTCTGTCCACAAAAAGCAGGACAAATCCAATCCGGCCAATTACCGCGCCATCAGTCTACTCTCAATCATCAGCAAAGTGATGGAAGGTGTCGTCAACACTGCTATCAAGTGGCACTTAATCACCGATAACCAGCTCACTGATGCTCGGTTTGGGTTCACCAGGACCTCGTTACAGCTTTGGTCCAAACATGGACAAAAGAGTTGAATTCCGGAGGTGAGGTGAGAGTGACTGCTCTTGACATCAAAGCAGCATTTGACCGCATGTGGCATTGAGGCCCTAGTAAAATTGAAGTCAATGAGAATCAAGGAGAAAACTCTCCACTGACTGGAGTCATACCTAGCGCAAAGGAGGATGATTGTGGGTGTTGGAGGTCAATCATCCCTGCCCCAGGACATCGCTGCAGGAGTTCCTCAGGGCAGTGTCCTCGGCCCAACTATTTTCTGCTGCTTCATGAATAATCTTCCCTCCATCATAAGATCAGAAGTGGGGATGATTGCTGATGATTCACAACTCCTCAAAAAATAAAGCAGTCCATGCCTGCATGTAGCAAGACCTGGACGACATTCAAGCTTGGGCTGATAAGTGGCAAATAACATTCGCACCACATAAGTGCCAGGCAATAACCATCTCCAACAAATGAGAGTGTAACCACCTCCCTTTGATATTCAATGGCATTACCATTGTCGAATCCCTCATCGTCAACATCCTGGGGGTCACCATTGACTAGAAACTTAACTGGACCAGCCGCATAGATACTGTGGCAACAAGAGCGGGTCAGAGGCTGGGTATTCTACAGCGAGTATCTCACTTCCTGACTCCCCAAAGCCTTTCCACCCTCTACAAGGCACAAGTCAGGAGTGTGATGGAATACTCACCACTTGCCTGGATGAGTGCAGCTTCAACAACACACATGAGAGGCGGGAGTCCAGAGAGGCAGCGGCCTATAAAAGGCTCAGCAGTCCGGGGAGCGTCGAGAGAGGCGGGAGTCCAGAGAGGCAGCGGCCTATAAAAGGCTCAGCAGTCCGGGGAGCGTCGAGAGAGGCGGGAGTCGAGAGAGGCAGCGGCCTATAAAAGGCTCAGCAGTCCGGGGAGCGTCGAGAGAGGCGGGAGTCCAGAGAGGCAGCGGCCTATAAAAGGCTCAGCAGTCCGGGGAGCGTCGAGAGAGGCGGGAGTCCAGAGAGGCAGCGGCCTATAAAAGGCTCAGCAGTCCGGGGAGCGTCGAGAGAGGCGGGAGTCCAGAGAGGCAGCGGCCTATAAAAGGCTCAGCAGTCCGGGGAGCGTCGAGAGAGGCGGGAGTCGAGAGAGGCAGCGGCCTATAAAAGGCTCAGCAGTCCGGGGAGCGTCGAGAGAGGCGGGAGTCGAGAGAGGCGTACCGGTGCAGCTCCAGCTGGGAGAGAAGGCAAAAAAGAAGTAGAAGGAAATCAAAAGGTGACGTCACAGCCAACGTGGTAAGTGATTGGCTGCTGATTGGTGAGTAGTTTTTCTTTTTCTTTATTAGTCAGTAACTTTTAACATTGTTGTCGACAATTTAAGTGTATCTAAGGGTTAAGTCATGGCAGGACAGCTCGGTCACGTGATATGCTCCTCCTGTACCATGTGGGAACACGGGGACAACACCAGTGTCCCTGACGACTACATGTGCGGGAAGTGTGTCCACCTCCGGCTACTGACGGTCCGCGTTGCGGAGTTGGAGCTGAAGGTGGATTCACTCTGGAGCATCCACGATGCTGAGAATGACGTGAGTATCACGTGTAGCGAGTTGGTCTTACTGCAGGAGAAGGGTCCACAGCCAGCGAGGGAATGGAAGACCAGCAGGAAGAGTAGTGCAAGGAAGGTAGTGCAGGGGTCCCCTGTGGTCATCCCCCTGCAAAACAGATACACCGCTTTGAGTACTGTTGAGGGGGATGACTCATCAGGGGAGGGCAGCAGCAGCCAAGTTCATGGCACCGTGGCTGGCTCTGTTGCACAGGAGGGCAGGAAAAAGAGTGGAAGAGCGATAGTGATAGGGGATTCAATTGTAAGGGGAATAGATAGGCGTTTCTGCGGCCGCAACCGAGACTCCAGGATGGTATGTTGCCTCCCTGGTGCAAGGGTCAAGGATGTCTCGGAGCGGGTGGAGGACATTCTAAAAAGGGAGGGAGAACAGCCAGTTGTCGTGGTGCACGTTGGTACCAATGACATAGGTAAAAAAAGGGATGAGTTCCTACGAAATGAATTTAAGGAGCTAGGAGCTAAATTAAAAAGTAGGACCTCAAAAGTAGTAATCTCGGGATTGCTACCAGTGCCACGTGCTAGTCAGAGTAGGAATCGCAGGATAGCTCAGATGAATACGTGGCTTGAGCAATGGTGCAGCAGGGAGGGATTCAAATTCCTGGGGCATTGGAACCGGTTCTGGGGGAGGTGGGACCAGTACAATCCGGACGGTCTGCACCTGGGCAGAATCGGAACCAATGTCCTCGGGGGAGTGTTTGCTAGTGCTGTTGGGGAGGAGTTAAACTAATATGGCAGGGGGATGGGAACCAATGCAGGGAGATAGAGGGAAACAAAAAGGAGGCAAAAACAAAAGACAGAAAGGAGATGAGGAAAAGTGGAGGGCAGAGAAACCCAAGGCAAAGAACAAAAAGGGCCATTGTACAGCAAAATTCTAAAAGGACAGAGGGTGTTAAAAAAACAAGCCTAAAGGCTTTGTGTCTTAATGCAAGGAGTATCCGCAATAAGGTGGATGAATTAACTGTGCAAATAGATGTTAACAAATATGATGTGATTGGGATTACGGAGACGTGGCTCCAGGATGAGCATGGCTGGGAACTCAACATCCAGGGGTATTCAACATTCAGGAAGGATAGAATAAAAGGAAAAGGAGGTGGGGTAGCATTGCTGGTTAAGGAGGAGATTAAGGCAATAGTTAGGAAGGACATTAGCTTGGATGATGTGGAATCTATATGGGTAGAGCTGCAGAACACCAAAGGGCAAAAAACGTTAGTGGGAGTTGTGTATAGACCTCCAAACAGTAGTAGTGATGTTGGGGAGGGCATCAAACAGGAAATTAGGGGTGCGTGCAATAAAGGTGCAGCAGTTATAATGGGTGACTTTAATATGCACATAGATTGGGCTAACCAAACTGGAAGCAATACGGTGGAGGAGGATTTTCTGGAGTGCATAAGGGATGGTTTTTTAGACCAATATGTCGAGGAACCAACTAGGGGGGAGGCCATCTTAGACTGGGTGTTATGTAATGAGAAAGGATTAATTAGCAATCTCGTTGTGCGAGGCCCCTTGGGGAAGAGTGACCATAATATGGTGGAATTCTGCATTAGGATGGAGAATGAAACAGTTAATTCAGAGACCATGGTCCAGAACTTAAAGAAGGCTAACTTTGAAGGTATGAGGCGTGAATTGGCTGAGATGGATTGGCGAATGATACTTAAGGGGTTGACTGTGGATGGGCAATGGCAGACATTTAGAGACCGCATGGATGAACTACAACAATTGTACATTCCTGTCTGGCATAGAAATAAAAAAGGGAAGGTGGCTCAACCGTGGCTATCAAGGGAAATCAGGGATAGTATTAAAGCCAAGGAAGTGGCATACAAATTGGCCAGAAATAGCAGCGAACCTGGGGACTGGGAGAAATTTAGAACTCAGCAGAGGAGGACAAAGGGTTTGATTAGGGCAGGGAAAATGGAGTATGAGAAGAAGCTTGCAGGGAACATTAAGACGGATTGCAAAAGTTTCTATAGATATGTAAAGAGAAAAAGGTTAGTAAAGACAAATGTAGGTCCCCTGCAGTCAGAATCAGGCGAAGTCATAACGGGGAACAAAGAAATGGCGGACCAATTGAACAAGTACTTTGGTTCGGTATTCACGAAGGAGGACACGAACAACCTTCCGGTTATAAAAGGGGTCGGGGGGTCTAGTAAGGAGGAGGAACTGAGGGAAATCCTTATTAGCCGGGAAATTGTGTTGGGGAAATTGATGGGATTGAAGGCCGATAAATCCCCAGGGCCTGATGGACTGCATCCCAGAGTACTTAAGGAGGTGGCCTTGGAAATAGTGGATGCGTTGACAGTCATTTTCCAACATTCCATTGACTCTGGATCAGTTCCTATGGAGTGGAGGGTAGCCAATGTAACCCCACTTTTTAAAAAAGGAGGGAGAGAGAAAACAGGGAATTATAGACCGGTCAGCCTGACATCGGTAGTGGGTAAAATGATGGAATCAATTATTAAGGATGTCATAGCAGTGCATTTGGAAAGAGGTGACATGATAGGTCCAAGTCAGCATGGATTTGTGAAAGGGAAATCATGCTTGACAAATCTTCTGGAATTTTTTGAGGATGTTTCCAGTAGAGTGGATAAGGGAGAACCAGTTGATGTGGTATATTTGGACTTTCAGAAGGCGTTCGACAAGGTCCCACACAAGAGATTGATGTGCAAAGTTAGAGCACATGAGATTGGGGGTAGTGTACTGACATGGATTGAGAACTGGTTGTCAGACAGGAAGCAAAGAGTAGGAGTAAATGGGTACTTTTCAGAATGGCAGGCAGTGACTAGTGGGGTACCGCAAGGTTCTGTGCTGGGGCCCCAGCTGTTTACACTGTACATTAATGATTTAGATGAGGGGATTAAATGTAGTATCTCCAAATTTGCGGATGACACTAAGTTGGGTGGCAGTGTGAGCTGCGAGGAGGATGCTGTGAGGCTGCAGAGCGACTTGGATAGGTTAGGTGAGTGGGCAAATGCATGGCAGATGAAGTATAATGTGGATAAATGTGAGGTTATCCACTTTGGTGGTAAAAACAGAGAGACAGACTATTATCTGAATGGTGACAGATTAGGAAAAGGGGAGGTGCAAAGAGACCTGGGTGTCATGGTACATCAGTCATTGAAGGTTGGCATGCAGGTGCAGCAGGCGGTTAAGAAAGCAAATGGCATGTTGGCCTTCATAGCAAGGGGATTTGAGTACAGGGGCAGGGAGGTGTTGCTACAGTTGTACAGGGCATTGGTGAGGCCACACCTGGAGTATTGTGTACAGTTTTGGTCTCCTAACCTGAGGAAGGACATTCTTGCTATTGAGGGAGTGCAGCGAAGGTTCACCAGACTGATTCCCGGGATGGCGGGACTGACCTATCAAGAAAGACTGGATCAACTGGGCTTGTATTCACTGGAGTTCAGAAGAATGAGAGGGGACCTCATAGAAACATATAAAATTCTGACGGGGTTAGACAGGTTAGATGCAGGAAGAATGTTCCCAATGTTGGGGAAGTCCAGAACCAGGGGTCACAGTCTAAGGATAAGGGGTAAGCCATTTAGGACCGAGATGCGGAGGAACTTCTTCACCCAGAGAGTGGTGAACCTGTGGAATTCTCTACCACAGAAAGTTGTTGAGGCCAATTCACTAAATATATTCAAAAAGGAGTTAGATGAGGTCCTTACTGCTAGGGGGATCAAGGGGTATGGCGAGAAAGCAGGAATGGGGTACTGAAGTTGAATGTTCAGCCATGAACTCATTGAATGGCGGTGCAGGCTAGAAGGGCCGAATGGCCTACTCCTGCACCTATTTTCTATGTTTCTATGTTTCTAAGAAGCTCGACACCATCCAAGACAAAGAAACCTACTTGATTGGCAACCCATCCACTACCTTCAACATTCACTCCCTCAACCGCCAGCGCACTGTGTCTGTAGTGTGTACCATCTATAAGATGCACTGCAGCAACTCGACACAGTTTCTTCAGCAGCACCTCCCAAACCCACGACCTCTACCACCTAAAAGGACAAAGGCAGCAGGTGCATGGGAACACCATCACCCACAAATTCCCCTCCAAGTTACACACCATCCTGACGTGGAAATATATCGCCGTTCCTTCATCGACGCTGGGTCAAAATCCCGGAACCCCTCCCGAACAACACTATAGGAGGACCTTCACCACATGGCCTGCAGCAGTTCAAGAAGGCGGCTCACCACCACCTTTTCAAGGGCAATTAGGGTTGGGCAATAAATGCTGGCCTTGCCAGCGACACCCACATCCCAGAACAAATTTTTTAAAGCTGCCACTCTGAAAGCCATCACTGTACTTAGTCTCCGAGTGCCTTGCTGCTACAAAAATCGCCCCGATTGTCACTCTCTCCATGGTGCTCTGCAAGTAATGGGAGACCTTCTGCAATATGTCAGAGACGCAGTGTGGATTCGTCCCAGTTTTCTATCATCTCAACCACATGCATGTAAACTCTCCAGTGTGTTCACATGAGACCGATAATCACTAATTATAGCTCCCTGAGATTTGGGTCCATAGGATTCTCAGCTAAACGTGGCATTTTCTCCATTTTCCATGAAGGAATGGCACTCTTCCTCTCTTCCATTCACAGGTCCTCATTCTCACGAGTGTTCAGTGCTTCAACTGGTGAAAACCCTTCTGACTCAATAACTGCTTCTAAATGAGTGGGTGGCTCTGTTCCAGTAGCTGCGCATATAAGGAGCCATGATGATGAAGTGACAGGAATTGGAAATCTCAAACTGGCAGTGCCTGTAGCTTTAGAAGTGCTCGTGTGATCATTGGAGTGGCCAACTTTTCCCTCCAAGGCACATGTTTCTATGATGTGAGATGCAGAAATAACTTATTTAGCTGTACGTGCCGTGAGGTCAATTTTCACTTCTATCGATTGACGTTAAAGGAAAGACTTAGATTCATGACCACCGGATGTCTCAAAGCGCTTTACAGCTAATTAAGCACTTTTGGAGGGGAGCCACTGTTGTAATGTGGGTAATGTGGTAGCCAACTTGCGCACAGCAAACTCCCACAAACAGCAATGTGATAATGAGAAGATCATCTGTTTTTGTTATTTTGATTGAGAGATAAATATTGGCCAAGACACCAGGGATAACTCCCCTGCTCTTCGAAATAGTGCCATGGGATCTTTTACATCCACCTGAGCGGGCAGACGGTGCCTTGGTTTAATGTCTCATCCAAAAGACCACACCTGCACCGGTGCAGGACACCCATAGCACTGCACCAGAATGTCAGCCTAGATTTAGGTGCTCAAGTTCCTGGAGTGGGATTTGAACCCACAACCTTCTGACTCAAAGGCGAGTATACGACCCACTGAGCCACAGTTGGCGCTGTATGTTAATGGGTGGTAACAGCAGAATTATTTTTGTGGGGCCTAGAGGACCACTCCTGTTCCTCCAGATTCCACAAAAATGATTTAGCCCACTGCCAGAGACCCCCCACCCTCCGTGATCACACCACCCCTACCCCCCATACTTACCTTGTTCGCAGTTAGGGCGGCCTGTTATTGGAAGGATTCAATCCAGCGAAACCAGCATTGGGATATCAGTTTGGCACACTGCAGCTCAGTGGTCTGATGTTAATAATGTTGGTGCTTCAAAATCATGGCTGCTTTTTCTCCACAGGTATGGGCAACCGGCCTATGACCCCAGTGATATTTGCGCTTGTAACGACAGCAGCTGAGTGTAAGGACATTGCAATACTTTGAGAAAGCATGTAAAACTGACATGACTTATGATGAACCTTGCCATGCCTTTACCAACCTCGTGCTGCCATCTCTGCTCCAACTATAATATGTTCCCATAGCCTATATTGTCTGCCTGTCATTATTAACAGAATTTCCTGTTCATGTTTGCCATGTATGTACTTTTGGGATCACTAGCCACTAGATGGCGTCATTGTTGGAGGCCATTGGGCTGCACGCATGTGTTTGCAGCCCAAGTATAAAAGGCCAGCCATTTTGTATATTAGTCATGTTGGGCCTTAATAAAGCAGAGCCAAGGTCATACCTCTTGGAGTTAAACAGTACTCATTCAACTGTTATTGCACACACAACATTTGGCGACGAGGCAACAAGAACCTTTGCATGCAAAAATGAGCACAATTGGATTGTTGGAGCGATTTGTGAAAGGACAAGATTGGGCAGACTTTGTGAGCCGTTTGAGCCAGTTCTTCATGGCCAACAAAATGGAAGAGGTCGGCGACGCAAATCGGCGCCGGGCGGTGTTCCTCATAGTTTGCTGTCCAAATATTTATGGTCTGATAAAGAATTACTCCTACCTGTGAGTCCAACAGAGAAGACATATGAAGAATTGTGTACACTGGTGCAGGACCACCTTAAGCCAGATGAAGGCATCATCATCTCCAGATACAGATTTTACATGCACGTTCGCTCAGAGGGCCAGAATGCGTTGCCGAGCTGAGGCGCCTAGCGGGGCCGTGTAAGTTCGGGGCTGCGTTGGCAGACATGCTGCGGGATTTCTTTGTAATCAGTATCAACGATGAGGTGATCCTGCGTAAACTATTGGCGGTGGAGATGTTGGACTTGAACAGGGCCATCACGATCGCTCAGTGATGCATGACGACGGATAGAGGTCTAAAGCAGATATCAGTGAAAAATCGAAACTCGGCAAGTACTGTAAATATGGTTGATTCGGCATTCGGCAGAGCGGCACATGGCAGGGCCTACCCAACTGCGTATGCGAAACCTGTGGCTGCCCAAAGTCTGCCAGTGGGAATGCATCCAATTTCTCTGTGTTGGCATTGTGGGGGAAATCACCGGCACCAGCAGTGCCGATTTAAGCAATATAGTTGCAAAGACTATCTGAGAGTGGGGCATCTCCAGCGCAAGTGTCCGCAGATGAGCAAGCGTGCTGCGACACACCATGTGGAGGATGATGGTCAGACTAGCGTGGATCCGGATACACAATCCGAGATACCAGAGGAGGAAGTGTATGGACTGTACTTGTTCCTAACTAAGAGCAAACCGATAATGATCAACTTGAAATTTAATGGGGTGCCGGTATTGATCGAACTGGACACGGGGGTGAGTCAATCGATAATGAGCCAGAGGGCATTCGACAAGCTGTGGGATACTAAGGCTGTGAGGCCCAGGCTGAGTCCAGTCAATGCCAAGTTGCGCATGCACACCAAATAACACATAACGGTGATTGGCAGTGCCACAATTAAAGTGTCGTATGACGGTGCGGTTCATGTGTTACCGCTATGGATTGTCACAGGCAATGGCCCAATGCTGTTTGGCAGGAAATGGCTTGAAAAAATCAGATGCGATTGGAACGACATCAAGATGTTGCCGTCGGAGAAAGATACATGTGCCCAACTACTGAGCAAGTTCCCCTCGCTGTTCGAACCAGGCATCGGCAACATCATGGGAGCCAAGGTGCAGATCCACGTGGACTTGGATGCAAGTTCCGTCCATCATAAAGCTCGGGCAGTTCCGTATATGATGAGGGAGAAGGTCGAAATCGAACTGGACAGACTCCGTGAAGGGATCATATCACTGGTTGAATTTAATGAATGGACCAGCCCCATTGTTCCTGTGGTGAAAAGTGATGGCACAATCAGAATCTGTGGAGACTACAAGGCTACGATCAACAGGGTTTCGAAACAGGATCAGTACCCGTTACCGAAGGCTTGTTTGCAACACTAGCCGGGGGGGGGGGAAGTCGTTCACCAAACTGGACTTGACATCGGCCTACATGACACAGGAGCTGGTCGAGACATCGAAGACACTTACGTGCATTAACACGCATAAAGGACTGTTTATTTATCACAGGTGCCCTTTTGGAATTCACTCAGCTGCAGCAATATTTCAGAGGAACATGGAAAGTCTACTGAAGTCCTTTCCCAGAACTGTTGTGTTCCAAGATGACATCCTGATCACAGGTTGTGACTCCGAGAAACATCTGAACAACCTGGAAGAGGTTCTACATCGTCTGGACAAAGTGGGACTCAGACTGAAACGCTCGAAGTGCATCTTTATGGCACCAGAGGTCGAATTCCTGAGGAGGAAAATTGCTGCTGACGGCATCAGGCCCACGGACGCGAAAACCAAGGCCATCAAGAATGCACCCAAGTCACAGAATGTGACGGAGCTGCGTTCGTTCCTGGGTCTATTCAACTACTTTGGTAACTTCCTACCTAAATTGAGCACCTTATTAGAACCACTGCACATGCTGCTAAGAAAAGGCGACAACTGGGTGTAGGGTGCATCTCAAGACAGAGCTTTTGAGAAAGCCACTAATCTGCTTTGCTCTAACAAGCTGCTGGTACATTATGACCCATGTAAACGTTTAGTATTGGCCTGTGATGCTTCGTCATATGGAATTGGTTGTGTACTGCAACAAGCTAATGAGTTGGGTAAACTTCAACCAGTTGCATATGCTTCAAAAAGTTTGTCTAATGCGGAAAGAGCCTACAGCATGGTAGAGAAAGAAGCACTAGCCTGTGTGTATGGGGTTAAAAAGATGCATCAGTACCTGTTTGGTCTTCGGTTTGAACTGGAGACAGATCACAAGCCGCTCATTTCACTGTTCTCTGAAAACAAAAGTATCAATACCAATGCTTCATCCCACATCCAGAGTTGGGCGCTGACATTATCCGCTTATGATTATGTCATTCGCCATAGACCTGGCACCGAGAATTGTGCCGATCCTTTGAGCTGCCTGCCGTTGCCCAGACCGGAGGTGGAAATGCCACAACCGGCGGACCCATTGTTAGTTGTGGATGCTTTTCAGAGTGAAGGAACCCCTGTCACAGCTCAACAATTCAAGACTTGGACCAGCCAGAACCCGATTTTATCGGTGGTGAAGAGTTGCATACTCAAAGATAATTGGTCTGCCATACCCAAGCAAATGTGCGAGGAGACGAAACCTTACATTCGTCACATAGACGAACTGTCTATTCAGTCGGATTGTATACTGTGGGGCAATCGTGTTGTTATGTCCAAGAAAGGGAGAGAAATTTGTACATGAGCTACATAGCACACATCCCGGCATTGTAATGATGAAAGCCATCGCCAGGTCTCATGTATGGTGGCCGGGAATTGACTCTGAGCTGGAATCATGTGTGCATCAGTGCAACACTTGCATGCAGCTCAGCAAAGCACCAGCGGAATCACCCCTGAGTCTGTGGTCGTGGCCGTCCAAACCATGGTCCAGGATCCACATAGACCTTGCAGGTCCCTTCCTGGGGAAGATGTTTTTAGTTGTGTTGGATGCATATTCGAAGTGGATAGAGTGTATAATCATGTAATTCAGCACATCCACAGCTACCATTGAGAATCTAGGGTCATGTTCGCGACACATGGTCTGCCTGACATCGTTGTTAGCGACAATCAGGAGTTTCAAGAGTTCATGAAACTCAAAGGTATTAAACATGTAAGGTCAGCACCATTGAAACCTGCATCCAATGGGCAAGCAGAACGTGCTGTCCAAATCATAAAGTGAGTAACCCAAGGGTCACTGCAGACCCGCTTGTCATGCATACTGCTGAGTTACAGGACGAGACCACACACGCTTACCAGGGTCTTGCCTGCTGAACTAATGATGGAGAGAGGTCTTAAGACCAAGCTATCTCTTGTACACCCTGACTTGAATAATCATGTTGAATATAGAAGACAAAGTCAGCAAGGGTATCACGATCGCGCAGCACTGTCACGTGATATTTCTGTAAATGATCCTGTATATGTTCTGATTCATGGTCAGGGTCCCAAGTGGATTGCTGGAACTGTCATGGCCAAGGAGGGCAACAGAGTACTTATTGTCAAGCTCAAAAATGGACAAACATGCAGGAAACATATGGATCAGACAAAGCTGCAGCACACAGACAAACTGGAACAGTCGGAGGAAGAGACAATCTACCCCCAGTCATCAGAGGACTCGGTGGTCATCAGTGAATCGGGACTTTCAATCGCTGACATGTTCAATGAAAATGGACTTTCAATCCCTGACAGGCCATTGCCGTTCCCACCAGGTCAGCCACCCAGCCACCAGTCACAACAGACTCTGAACACTCACCCAAGGCTGGAGTTGAACTGAGAAGGTTAACCCGGGAGTGTAAAATACCGACCATCTCAATTTGTAAAAGACTGTGTTAATATCTCAGAGAGGGGTATTGTCATGGATGTACTTTTTGGATCATTAGCCACTAGATGGCGTCACTGTTGGAGGCCATTGGGCTGCACGCACGTGTGTGCAGCCCAATGGCCATCATTCTTTAGGTAAAGCGATCATTCTTTAGGCAAAGAATGATAATTATCATAATAATCATGATTACACCTGTCGATTATGTGTTGTATCAATCTCTGTGACAGTACCTAGCAATGATATCATGCAATGATCTCATGCCATGTCGTCCTGTTACCTTTTACAGAGGAAGCTATCGACGATGAGGTCTGTGCAGAGGTGAATGGGTGGGGGGCCACCAGTCACCAGCGACATCACTGACATGGAGGAGCGGGTGCTCGCACTCGTGGGGAAGCACCCTTGGACGGCCACACAAGGAGCTGCAGACCCTAAAGTGATGCCATGTGAGTAAAGTTTACACCAACTCATATCCGAACAATAATATATGATAGATGATTTCTAAAATTGTCCGAGAAATAATTCTGGCCTAATGAAAATCATTGCAATGCAGTATGTGTTGATGGTCATGAAATATGATGTCTGTGATGATTTTGATCGCGGTGGTTGTTTTGTCGTGCATATGCTGTGTGTAGCACTGGAATCAACTTGTGACCCTAGCACTCCTTTCTCTAATAACCTCATTTGTGTTTTGCAGCTCAGCCAGCAGCGCAGCCCCAGGCAAGACCACAGAGGCCAGAAGGTGGGTGTGCGGGGCTGGACAGGCCGGACGATCCTACATCTGGTGCTGAGGAGCTCTGATTCTCGCCTGTCAATCCGCTGGGTCTGTTCTCTATGGATGAGAGTGCGGACTTCGAGGAACCTGCATCGTCAGGCTCCAGAAGGCATTTCACCCGAAGGCCATCTAGTGCTCCTCCGGCCATTCCCGCCTCCACTCTGGAGGTACTGGGCCCAAGCACCTTGCCACAGGGCACCCCAGGACGGCGCAAATCCCACGGAGGTTTCGTGGATGCAGCAGGTCTGGTCCACGAGCGCCAAATGAGAGCGGAGAGATGGTAGAGTTGTCCAGGAGGACTGTAGACATTGGTGACCAGATCCTCAATGCAATGGGGGCATAGCCCAACAGCTGGCCACCATGACTGAGTACGCTCTGAGAACAGCGGAGGCCCTGGAGACGATAGCCAGGAACACTGCTGGCACAGGCCTCCCAGTGGTCCCGGAGCGTGACACTCCACCCCTAGGTTCCGCACCACCAGTGCCAACGACACGTGAGAGGCAGGACCAAGATCATGCTTCTGTATCCGAGAATGTTCCCACCTCGGCACTCCCCGCTCCCGACCACCTCCTCTGCCTTCATCCCCCCCAATGAGGCACTGCCTGAGGAGCTGTTCGGCCAGGCGGCATGGAGCGAGGAGGGGAAGGGGTAGAGGTGGGGAGAAGAAGGGGAGGGGGGGGAGGAAAGTGAGGTGCATGTCTGCAGGTAATGGCTGTGTTATATCTCCATCTGGATGTATGCAATTTGTTGTAATGTATGGGGAGAGGGGACCACCCTCCTGCTTTGCATTTGTATTCTGTGTTGCTGGACATGTTGACCATTTGATTGATGTCAGTGGTCGAAAAAGTGGGGTGGGGGTATCGGTGTTTTTACCCATGATACTTATGATTTCAGACCAGTGGTAGTATAAAATGTTTTTTATTGAACATAACCTTGTTGCGCATTGTCTCAGATAGCTGGACCGTTACACACTGGTGATTCCTTAACATGAAAGGGTTGAATAAAACTTAACTTGAACCAACTTAAACTTTAACTGGCACCAAGGTGATGCCCACCATTGATGTCTGAGTTGCATATACAGCAGTATGTCAGCATTGTCAATCACAGCAACGTTCTTTCAGGCAAATCGTTCTTTCAGGCAAGTCTTGCAGCTGTAGGGGGGCGTGGGCATGGTTGCATAGTCAGCCTGATTGTCTGGCCCTAGCTCAGCATCCAGCCCCTCATCCTCCACTTCTCCTCTCTCCTGAGGTGGACCATCAGTCCCTTCTGGCAATTCTTGTCCCCTCCTGATAGGCAGGTTGTGCAGCATGGAGCACACGACCACGAATTTAGCTACTTGCTCATGATTGTATTGTAGCTCCCCTCATGAGTGGTCCACCATTCTAAAGCGCTGCTTAAGCACAGTTATTGTTTTCTGGACCACATTGCATGTGTCCTTGTGGCTCTGGTTGTGTCGCTTCTTGGCCTCGGTGTGGGTATCACACAGGGGAGGTCATCAGCCAGGTGGCTAGGCCATATCGGTTGTCACCAAGCATCCAGCATTGTCCTTGTGGCTGATTCTTAAACATGTCAGAGACAGCGCTCTCATGCAAGATGTGAGTCTCATTGAAGCTGCCCGGACAATAGGCATTCACTGCCATTATGATCTGGTTGTGATTGACAACTAGTTGGATCTTCAGGGAGTGAAATCCTTTTCTGTTACGAAAAAGCTTTGGGCCCTGAGAAGGTGCCCGCATGGCGATGTGAGTGCACTGTATTGCTCCCTGGGGTACTTAGCAATGCGGTAGAATGCTCCAGCCCTGTCAGTCTGAGCCTCCATGGTCATGGGGAAGCTGATAAAGTCCATCCTTCGCGCATACAGGGCCTCCGTGACCGGTCTAATGCAGCAATGGGTGGCATGGTGAGACAGAGGGGAAATCTCAACCGCTGAGGCCTGAAAGGAACCGGACGCGTAGAAAGACAGTGCCGCAGTGACCTTGACCGACAGTGATGTCCTGATGGCAGGCTTCATATATGGCCTGATGAACTTGCATATTTCAATGATCACCACCTTATGGAAGCGCAGTCTCCGATGGCAGGTGTGCTGGGATACATCGAGGTAAGATCTCTTCTCCTTGTAAGTGTGGGGTGTGTATGGTCTGGACCTCCTCCTCATTCTGGCACGTCTTACATTGGGCATTAGACGTTATGCCATTTACACTCAGCAACATCTGCGTATTAATCGAAGCAGGCTGAGAAATGGCTGGCCCCATTCCAATGAAAGCATAATAGCGATTGATCAGAAGCAATATTTTCCACACTAAAAGACACCTACAGTAAACCCCAATTGTCCAGAGTCTGAAAAGATGTGTGTTGAGATGGTCACTTCACCTGAGAAGAACTCCAGAGTCAATCCAAACTCCCCCGAGGTTGAAGCGGCCTTTTCAATGAAGCGACCTGCGATTTGAAAAATGGCGCCCCCTCGCTGTGATTCGTTCAGAACAGTTCCACTTTTTCAGAGCGGTGTTTTGGGCGAGTGATATTGTGGGTGGGATGTGTGCGAGGTGGTGAAAGTGACGCTGGGCGATCTCCTGGGCATTAGTTTCCAACAAAATAAAGTGGGCGGTCGGTATTATTGAATCTCGGCATTAATTACATGTGGAAAGTAATGCTGGGCGATATTATGGGCGTTGGTTTCGCCCATTCTGATGATTCCGCCACAAAAAAGTGGGCGGGCGGTATTATTTTTTTCCTGGCGTTACATACATGGAGAAAGTAACGCTCAGCGATAAGTGTCTGAAAAATGGGCGTCAGTTTCCATTTTGTGGCTAAATGGGCGATATCTGGGCGTTACACCTCATTTCAGTGGTAAAATGGACGTTAAGTGAGTGTTCTGAATGCAAAAATAATGGAAAATCTAGCCCATGGAGACTTATTTTTGAGACCATATAAGTGTATGCATCCTATGATGAGGTACAGGTGCATTGTCCCTTTCAATTGTCCTTGAAGACTAAAGAAGCGCTTGTGGGAGGCTATATGAGTTGAAAAGAGTTCAGCTGAAGCTTGAGTGTTTGCAGAGGTTTCCCTTTACATGAGTGTGTTTCTATAACATTTGAGGGATGACAGAGAAAGGGTATGAAGGGTAGTAAGGAGGTGAGTGAAATCTCTATCCGTGGTACAGGATGTAGATTGGCCTTGAAGATAGAGCCTTGATTTATCTTGAACACACTGGTGAGGTCATTGAACATCTTCCTGCACTGTGTGATAGTTGGTGTTTTGTGAAAATACATTGACTGCTTCTGCAACCTCCCTTCATACAGCCAGAACCCTTTTTTTAATGGGGCTCCCTGTTATCAATGCTCAACAGATTTCTCGCCCTGACGGTTCAACGACATCTCCATGGAGGCTGAAGGAACAGCCCCTGGCAGTCTGGTAAGTGGCTGGGAGGAGATTCAGGAGGGCCTCATGATTGGGAAATGTGTAATCCCAAGGCTGGTGAGGCTTAGATGTTCCTTGTGAGGTCTGGAGGAGCATGAATGCTGCTCCTGGTCAAATAAAAGATAAAACTACTTATCTCTCTGGATGTTTTTTGGCCACATTGGCTTCCCTGCTCTGGCCTCTAGTTAAAATAGGTGTTGGGCCCCTATGTTGTCGTTGGAGGCTGATCTGTATAATTAAAGAATGACCCCTTCAGATTCCGAAGTGGGTTAAAATCATAACCTGTGGGATGACAGCAGGACCTCAATGGGTAATTCTGCCTGAAAGGTTGGTGGAAGCAGACTCAATCACGGCTTTCAAAAGAGAAAGGAAAGAGAAGGAAAAATATTTGTGGGGCTACGGAAAAGGATGGGGGTGTAGGACTAGCTGAAGTGCTCTTGCAGAGAGCTGGCTTGGGCTTGACAGGCCGAATGACCTTCTTCCATCCTGTAACCATTCTAAGATTCATTCTATAAGTCCCACAGGAGATTTTATTAACTGCCCATCTGCCGAGTGGGTAGGGTTAAAATCACTCCGAAAGTTTCTTCAGCTCGTTATCCTAAATATCTCACATTTAATGTTATATCTATGTCCTCTCATTCCATGACCCCTCAACCATTGGAAACAGTCTGCTTTTATGTACTCAGTTAATTTAAACACCTCTGCTTCGAGGAGGACAGAAAAGAGCAAAGGGAATTGAAGCAGCATCAAAGGAGGCTGATGCTAACCGACTAATACCACACAGAATGAGTATATAGGATCAGCAGATCTTATGCGCAACTGCGTGGATTGAAAGAGAAACTGACAGTTACAAGCTGTAATCCCTTTGTCCATCAAGGTGTGAAGACTGTTAACATTTTACTTTGTTGACTGTTTCAAAAAAGGTGGTTTTATATCAAAAATGTTCCATAAGTATCCCAGTTCTGTCTTTAGTCCTGATGAAGGCATACTTCACATATTCTCCAAGTAATCTCTCAAGCTGAAAGACTGCAGACTGCGTAGTGAGGAAACAGAAGGCTCAGCTGATTCTACCAAAGAGACTGAAAAGAGACAGTTTTTCTGAAAAGGTTACTTTAACTCCTTGTGCTCTGCTTCGAGGTCTTGCATATTTATTTAGTATTTTGCCTATGGTTTGGCTTCTATTTATTATTTTACATTAAATAAAACCAGAATAGTAGTTTAGCTGGTATAAAACATCTGAACTGTGTGATTTTTTTTGTCCTGGAAGATAGGGTGGGAATCCATTGTAATCTCTAGTAAACAATAATGGGGAACAAGGAAATGGAAGACCAATTGAACAAATACTTTGCGTGACCATGGCTTGGCGGGCCAGGACCAGGGGCTAAGGGGGGCTTCCCTGGGTGTGTTGCCCAGCTGAGCACACGTGTTGTACCTGCGAACACAAAATTCCAGGTCTGCATCTATCCCTGGCCACCAAACGTGTGACCTGGCAATTGCCTTCATCTTGACAATGCCCGGGTGCTCATTGTGAAGTTCTCTGATAAACACCTCTCTGCCCCTCTGGGGCATGACTACTCGGTTTCCCCGTAGTAGGCAATCAGCCTGAATCGAGAGTTCATCCTTGCATCTATGAAACGGTTTAAATTCCTCAGGCATGCCCCGTACGTGGCTGCCCAGTCCCCATTGAGGACATATTTCTGAACTAAAGACAGTAGCGGGTCTTTATTTGTCCAGACTTTAATCTGACGGGCTGTCACAGGTGAGCCTTCGCTTTCGAAAGCTTCAACAGTCATGACCATCTCAGCATCATGCTCAGTTGCCCCCTCAGTGGTGGCTAGTGAGAGCCTGCTGAGTGCATCGGCGCAGTTTTCAGTGCCCGGTCTGTGCCGAATTGTATAGTCATAGGCGGCTAACGTGAGTGCCCACCTCTGTATGCGGGCCGATGCATTCGCATTTATGGCCTTGTTGTCGGCCAAAACGGACGTTAGGGGTTTGTGATCTGTCTCCAGCTCAAATTTCCTGCCAAACAGGTACTGGTGCATTTTTTTTACTGCATATACACATGCTAGCGCTTCCTTTTCTACCATCCCGTAGCCCCTTTCTGCCTGGGACAGACTTCTGGAGGCATAAGCTACCGGCCATTGGCATTCACATGCTGCAACACACACCCGACCCCATAAGACGACGCATCGCACGTTAGAACAAGTTTTTTACATGGGTCATATAACGTTAACAGTTTGTTGGAGCATAACAAGTTGCGTGCTCTATCAAAAGCCCTTTCCTGGCTGTCCCCCCAGACCCAATCATGACCTTTGCGTAGGAGCACATGTCGCGGCTCTAACAATGTGCTCAATTTGGGAAGAAAGTTATCAAAATAGTTCAGGAGCCCCAGGAACGAACGCAGCTCCGTCGTTACGGGGTCTGGATACTCTCTGGACCGCTTCCATTTTGGACGCAGTGGTTCTGATCCTGTCTGCTGCTACCCTCCTCCCCAGGAATTCTACCTCTGGAGCTAAGAAGACGCACTTCGCCTTTTTCAGTCACAGAACTATCCGGTCCAGTCTGCATAGCACCTCCTCCAGGTTGTTAAGGTGTTCTTCAGTATCGTGACCCGTGATGAGGATGTCATCTTGAAAAAGCACCTTCCTTGGAATCGACTTGAGGAGGCTTTCCATATTTTGCTGAAAGATCGCGGCGGCCGAAAGAATCCCAAACGGACATCTGTTATACTCAAACAATCCCTTGTGTGTCGTGATGGTGGTCAGCTTCTTTGACTCACTCGCCAGCTCCTGGGTCATGTAAGCTGAGGTCAGGTCCAGTTTTGAAAAAAGTTTGCCACCGGATAGCGTCGCAAAGAAGTCCTCCGCTCTCGGTAGCGGTTACTGGTCTTGGAGTGACACCCGATTGATGGTGTCCTTGTAATCGCCACATATCCTGACTGACTCATCCACCTTGAGCACCGGCACGATCGGGCTCGCCCAGTCACTGAATTCGACTGGCGAGATGATGCCTTCCCTCAGCAGGTGGTCCAATTCGCATTCTATCTTTTCCAACATCACGTACAGCACCGCTCTGGCCTTGTGATGTACTGGCCTGGCGTCCGGGTTTATGTGAATCACTACCTTGGCCCCCATGAAAGTGCCGATGCCAGGTTGAAATAATGAGTCAAATTTGTCCAGGACCTGTGAGCATGATATTCGTTCCACAGAAGAAATTGCATTGACATCGCCCCATTTCCAGTACATTACAGCAAGCCAACTCCTCCCCAGTAGTGCGGAACCGTCCCTGGGACAATCCAGAGTGGCAACCTGTTCTCCAAATCTTTGTGGGTCAGAACTACCATGGCGCTGCCCAGCACCGGAATGATCTCCCTTGTATATGTCCGTAGCTGTGCGTCAATCGGCAATAATTTTGGCCTCCTGGCCTTGGATGCCCACAACCTTTTGAACTGTTTGATACTCATCAGGGACTGGCTGGCCCCCGTGTCTAGCTCCATTAATACTGGGATGCCATTGAGGAGCACTTTCATCATTATCGGTGGCGTCCTGGTATATGAACTGTATATGTGCTCCACATGAACTCGCTGAACTTCAGCTTCCAGCGATTTCCCCCAGTATTCGGGCCCGTCCTCCTCGTACATCAATGTGGCTGCAGGCTTCCTGCACATACGCACCAAGTGACCGCTGATGTTGCTGTTTCTGCAGGTATATTGCTGATACCTGCAAGCTCTGGCTGGGTGTTTGCCTCCACACCTCCAGCATGAGCTGGAGGCCCCGTTGTTGGAAACAAAAGGTCCATTACCAGTCGATCGTCTCTTACTGTCTCTGTAACTGTCCTTAAGTGCACCATTAACAGGTGTTGATGGCCCCATTACTGGCCGCATTGTCCATTGCGATGGCATGAATCGCCGTTCAGCTAGCCATTGTCTCTGTTGAATTCCCCCTTTGAGTTCGACTACATGCTGGGGCATGTCCGATTGCCCCTGTCTGCCTAGAGAACTGTGTGCCATGTTAACAATGTTGCCTCCCTGGTCGTTTGCTGCATTTGAGGCAAGATTTTTGTCATACATCATTCTGGTCTCTACCTCCACTGAGATAAATGTCTGGGCTATCAGAGCCGCCGCTTCCAAGGTCAAGTCTGGTCTCAATCCGTTTCCTGAAAACCCCAGCATGCTTGATGCTCTCAATAAAAAAGTCTTGCAGTATCTCCGCTCTGCATGCATCTGTGAACTTACCATAGGCTCGCCAGTCACCGGAGATCTGCCATGAAGTCAGGAACGCTTTGCCCTTCTCGCCGCCGGTGCGTATAAAACCGGTGTCTCGCCATGTGCATGCTGCTCGCCGGTTTAAGGTGTTCCCCGATCAACTTACTGAGCTCTTCGAATGTCTTGTCCACTGGCTGCTCTGGCACTAGAAGGTCCTTCATCAGGGAGTACGTTCTGAATCCACAAACCGTCAGGAGATGAGCCCTGTGTTTGTCGGCCGAAGCCTGTCCCAACCATTCCTTAGTGACAAAACTTTGCTGTAGTCGCTCAATAAAGTCATCCCAATCATCACCAACACAGTACCTCTTCTGTGCTGCTAGTGGCCATACTCGCGTGGTTTAAATCCCAGTTTCTCATCGCCAATGATAAGTCCTTACTATACAGTATAAATGCACACGAGGCCCATACTTGAGAGAAGGTCACTCTGTGACCAGTTACATTTATTACCAAGACCTCAAGTGATGAAGCTGGGTGGAGCTTCCCCTTTTATACCTGGAAGTCCAGGTTAGGAGTGTCTCCCACAAGTTCATCCCCTTGTGGTCAATGTTCTCAAGGTGTACAACTTAGGTCAGCTTATACATGGGTTACAATGATAGTTGAATACATGACAGAGGGAAATCCTTATTAATCAGGAAATAGTGTTAGGGAAATTGATGGGATTGAAGGCCGATAAATCCTCAGAGCCTGATAGTCTGCATCCCAGAGTACTTAAGGAAGTGGCCCTAGAAATAGTACGTGCATTGGTGGTCATTTTCCAACATTCTATGGACTCTGGATCAGTTCCATGGACTGGAGGGTAGCTAATGTAACCCCACTTTTTAAAAAAGGAGGGAGAGTGTATCATGTATCTTACATTATTATATATAACTGTATCCTAACATGCTATACATGACTGTAATAAGATATGACCTGTAACCACCAGCATACCTTACCACCAGGGGTGCACTTGCAAGAGACAGGTATATAAGGACAGGCAAGTGCAGCATTCCAGAGCTGTGAAATAAAGGTGCAGGTCCAGAGTGACCTTGACTTCACTACATGCCTCGTGTGAATCTGTACTGAGGGGACAGGACTTTACAGTGGCGATGAGTTACGGGATTACAGAATCCACAGAATGGCGAACAACGGATCAGATGAAAAGTACAATGCTGGAGACAATTGGGAGGACTTTATAGAAAGGCTCCAGCAAAGCTTTGTAACCAAAGACTGGTTAGGAGACGACAAAACAGACAAGAGAATAGCCCATCTCTTGACCAGGTGTGGGTCAAAAACATATGCTTTAATGAAGGATCTGCTGGCACCCGAGAAACCAGCAAGCAAGTCATTTGAAGAATTGAGCACACTGGTAAGAGACCACCTGAAGCCAGCGAGCAGCCTACACATGGCCAGACACAGGTTCTACAACTACAGACGCTGTGTGGGCCAGAGCATACCTGACTTCGTGGCGGAACTTTGGAGGTTGGCTAGTTTATGTGAGTTCTCCGATGAACTGAGGAGAGAAATGCTGAGAGACTTTTTCATTGAAGGAATAGGCCACGCAGGCATATAACGAAAGCTCATAGAGACCAAGAACCTGACCTTAGAGACAGCAGCACTGGTTGCACAGACATTCTTGGTAGGGGAAGAAGAAACGAGGTTGATTTACAATGCAGGTACGACAACTAATGAAATATTGGAACAAGAAGTTCACAGCATTAAACAAGCTGCTACCCCCCACACAGACAAAACCGGGAGAACAGGCTCTCGACAGCAGTCAGTGGTGCCAGAAGCTATCAAGGGCCACAGGAACGGCCGTTCACACCTCATCAACCCACAATGCGAGTAATCAACTACAAACTGAGAGAAGCTCAAGAGAGATCAGCCAGACGCAGCTCATTCTTTGCAAGCAGTCTGTGCTGGAGGTGTGGGGATGGGCACTCATCAAGGGGATGTCAATTTCAGCAGGCTGTTTGCAGAAATTGTGAATATACAGGGCATTTGGCCCGCATGTGCAAAAAAACGGCAGCTTGGCTGGTATATGAATCGGATGGGTCGGAAAGCGGACCAGAAGATGGTGGGGACAGTACCCGGGGACACCGATGTACAGCGGGTCAACACGATCAATGGCCGCTGCTCCTACGACAGGATGCCTCCTATAATGATGAGGGTCCTACTCAACGGGATATCTGTCAACATGGAGCTGGATACGGGAGCGAGTCAATCTCTCATGGGCGCTCAACAATTTGAACAACTGTGGCCGCATAAAAGAGACAGACCAAAACTCACAAGGGTCGACACCAAACTAAGGACCGATACCAAAGAAATTGTACCAGTCCTCGGCAGCGCCATGCTCTCTGTTACACACAAAGGGACAGTGAACCGACTTCCCCTGTGAATTGTCCCCGGAGACCCCCAGCACTGCTGGGGAGAAGCTGGCTGGCAAAACTAAACTGGAAATGGGATGATGTCCATGCCATGTCATTAGAGGCATGGACCTCCTGCTCAACAGTTATAAAGCGATTTGAACAACTCTTTCAGCCAGGTGTGGACACTTTCAAAGGGGCCAAAGTCAAAATCTACATCACACAGGATGCTAGACCGATCCATCACAAGGCCAGAGCTGTACCCGATGTGATGAGGGAAAAGATTGAACACGAACTGGACAGGCTTCTGCGGGAAGGCATTATATCACCTGTGGAATTTAGCGACTGGGCAAGTCCCATCGTCCCAGTCATGAAGTCTAATGGATCCGTACGAATCTGTGGGGACTACAAATCTACCATAAACAGAGTCTCCCTACAGGACCAGTACCCGCTGCCCAGAGCGGAGGACTTATTTGCCACATTGGTTGGAGGTAAACTTTTCTCAAAACCAGACCTCACCTCTGCGTATATGACGCAAGAATTGACCGAGGAATCCAAGCTACTCACCACCATCAACACACATCGAGGCCTTTTCATTTACAATCGATGCCCATTCGGCATCAGGTCGGCAGCTGCCATATTCCAGCGCAACATGGAGAGTCTGCTCAAGTCCATCCCGGGGATGGTTGTATTTCAAGATGACATACTTATCATGGGCAGGGACACCGACTCCCATCTCCGTAATTTGGAGGAAGTACTAAAGTGGTTGGATCGGGTAGGCCTACGAGTCAAGAAATCCAAGTGCCTGTTTCTCGCACCTGAGGTTGAATTTTTGGGCAGAAGGATTGCCGCTGATGGAATCCACCCAATAGAGTCCAAAACAAGTAATTCGCCTGGCACCCAGGCCCCGGAATGTCTCAGAACTGCGCGTCTTTCTCGGGCTACTCATTTACATTGGGAACTTTATGCAGAACTTAAGTACGCTGCTGGAGCCTCTCCACGTGCTACTCAGGAAGGGGTGCGATTGGTTTTGGGGGGACGCCCAGGAACGCACCTTCAATAAGGCACGCAATCTTCTGTGTTCCAACAGTGTTTTGACTTTCTTTGATCCAGGTAAAAAGCTAGTTCTCACATGCGATGCATCAGCGTATGGGGTCGTGTGCGTTTTGCAACATGTCAATAGTACGGGTACATTACAACCCATAGCTTATGCCTCCAGGTCACTTTCGCGGGTGGAGCGCGGGTATGGAATGGTAGAGAAGAAGGCGCTCGCGTGCGTGTATGGTGCCAAAAAGATGCACCAATACCTTTTCGGGGCCAAGTTCGCATTAGAAACCTACCACAAGCCCCTCACGTCCCTCCTATCCGAGAGCAAGGTAATAAACGCCAACGCCTCGGCGCGAATTCAATGGTGGGCACTCATGCTGGCGTCCTACGACTATACCATAAGGCACAGATCAGGCACAGACAACTGTGCCGACGCGCTCAGCAGGCTACCCCTGGTAGTATGTGGTGGACTGCACCCTAATTAACTGCTGCCTGACTCCTTTGCTCCATTGTGTGCTGCTCCTCCTACCCCATGGTAACAACATACAGGGTATGCCCAAAGGGAATGCTGTACATGCTTCTGAGGAGCCTCAATGTGGGTAGGGGGATAACATTCTCCAGTGGTCTTCCACTGTTAGAAGCAAGTCAAGGTGTGTGTCGGCAGAGTGGCAAATAAAATCACTGAAAAATGTATTTTTCACTATTGGAAATCACTCGTCAAACTCTCAAGGCTCAGAAATTGCTCACTTCTGCCTCTCTCAACTGATGTGGACAGCAGCTGCGCCTTATAATGTCTAATGTAACCTAAGTGCAATTTGAGTGGAAAAGCGGGAAACTCAGAGCTGTAGCCCCTCATTATCATATCGACATTTGCGCCTCGGCGGATGGATTGCGGGAAAGGCCAAAAAGCAAAAGGGCACACTGAGCCAGTGATCTAAAGTTGGAAAACCAGCTTATATGGATTATGCATCAGAAATACATAAAAAATGATGAGAAAATTCACTCCCATAATATTTAAATGTTCCATATGCACCATGGTGGTGCAAAATATTTTAATTAAATATACATTTTTTTAAAGCCCAATTATTTTAATAAGATGGACACTGCTTTTCAAGGTTAAACTGCTTGCATTTATTGTGCTATTTTACAGCAAATTTTATATAATACAGAATCATTCAATCAGTGGGCTGTTGACATCTCCACTAATCTACAATCACCAAGGAAAATTATAGCTGAGCCTGTATCCTTTGTTTTGATTAACATAGCTTTATCAAAATTACCATCCCAATTTTCACAGACATGTTTATGTACAATTAAACATGTCTGAAATGAAATGAATACACGATATTTTTCACGTAGGTATAGTGCTTTTCAATGAACAGGATCTTAGCAAATAACAATCCTGAGGACCTTTTGCAGGCACTTCCAAAAGGCAGTGAGGTTGATTTTTGTTTTCCAGTGAAACGGGCAGGAAGCGGTCGGGGGCGAGAGGAACGTCTTTGCTTCCGGGTTGCCCATGAACTGTATGGTTGAGGCAAGCTATTAGCGTGAAACGGACTCCCCATCGGCAGCTTGCTGGTTAAGAGGCAGAAAATTGGACAGGGCTGCAGGTTCTAATGGGGAGGTGCATTTTTGTGGCCACAGCAGGGCAGCAACACCATTAGGCAATAAGAGTTCTGTATTTCATAGTCTGTTGAACACTCTTAGTTCAACTTAACTGTATTTATTTGGGAGATCTCAGACAGCCATGTGGAGCTTAAGATGATGTTCCTTCACCGAACCTCTCAATACAGCTCCCTATATCTCCGAGCTAGAGGGCGCTATACATTATATCAATACCTCCTAGCTAGTGGGCGCTATAAATTATCTCGTTACACTTTTCCATTCATGAAACAAAAATGAATTAAAGTTAGCTTCAATATGAATACATGTATTAAACAACTACAAATTTAACAAACAACAACAAAACACCTGTCTTATTAGTTCTTTATCCAAGTGTCCCGTGTCCATGATTTCTTATCTGTAAATAGTGCTCCAGGTATTTTGGTGTTGTGCGGATTCTGTTGCTTCGCCTCAAACTGGTTGTTTCAGTGGTGTTCTATGTACTGATCATTCTAGTCCCTTTATCAGTGCTCTGAGGGCAAATATCAGGCAACATATCCGTATTCACATGTTGTCGTTGAAGTGCTGTTTCGCGTGTTAGTTGGCTGTGTTGTCAGCGGATCGTGTGTGGATGTCACTAAGATCTCTGGAGTTTTGATGAATGTCTCAGCGCTCTTTCTCAGATGTTTCCTATTTCTGCGATACTCACGGTCATCTTCTGTAATGACCTGATATAATCGAATGCCGACTTATTTCTGAACCTGAGCTTTTTGCCACTCTTTGCTGTCTCGCGTTTGTTTGAGTCTCACTGTTTATCCTTCCTGCAGTGTAGGAAGTGCTGTAGCACCTCTGTTGCAGTAGTGTGCTTGTTTGGCATGGTTCCTTCCTTTGTTGACGATGACGTCATCCATGATTCTTGATTTGAGTAGTTCATTTGCGATTGGGATGTTTCTCTTTGTGCAGCGACCGAGTAGGCGTTGTGCTGGCAAACTATCAAGGCCTCAGTTGATGCGTTTCGGCAGATGAGAAGGTTCATGTAGAAGTCACCAGTCTTTCTTTGTCTTCTTGATTAACCACTTTGCGAGCTTAACTGCGTTCGCAACCTTTCCGTTGCTTTGTGGATATTCTGGTGAGCTTGTTGTGCGATCGAATCCATATTCTATGGCAAAGTTTGTGAACTGTTGTGAGTTGAAGAGAGGTCCATTTTCAGATTGAACCTTGTCTGGAATACCATGGTTAGAGAAGTATTCCTTGAGGTGTTTGATGATGACAGTGACATCTTTCTTTCCATGCAGACTGTCTATCTCGAAATAGTACGAGTAGTAGTCCACTGTGCATAAGTAGTCTTTGCCATTGGGTGCGAATATGTCACAACCAATCTTTTCCCACAGTCTGAGGGAGGCTGTGACTTGTCAATGGTTATTTTGGTTAGCTCGATCGATAGTTGTTACATGTTTCACAGTTTGAAACATAGTCTTTTATGTCACTGGACACTCCTGGCCAATAAACAGATTCTCTGGCATATTGAAGAGTGCTCGCGACGCCAGTGTGAGCAGCATGAAGTCACTGACGAATGTTGGATCCCAGGGATTTTGGTATGACACAGCGATCGCCTTTGAAGACTATGCCATTCTGTGTCGTGAGTTCGTCATGAACTTTGAAGTATGCATGCGTTTCAGGCGGGCATTCATGTGTCGTTTCTGGCCATCCCATTGTGATTTGTTGTATGACCGGTTGTAGTGTGGAATCGCTTGCAGTTGCGCGTTGTATGGTAGTCAGTCCTTGTTTGAAGAGTGGGAGAAAGTCCACCATGTGGATGCATTCCACTGCAATTTCTGTTGGTGATCTCTCCATGTTTACGAGGTATGCGCGTGAGAGGGCGTCTGCTAGGTACATTTCTTTTCCTGTTGATACTTTATTTCAACGTCATATTGGTTGAACCAAATGAGCAGCCATTGTAGTCGCTTGGGTGCTACAGATAACAGCTTGCATCATATAGCAACCAAAGTCTTATGGTCAGTCCATAGCGTAATCTTGCGACCGTATACATATTGATGGTTTCATTCCATTCTGAAGACTTGAGCAAGCAGCTCCTTTTCGATTTGAGAATATCACGTTTCTGCTGGATGAGCGCTCGGCTCGCGTATGCAATTGGTTGTACCTGTTGCAGAAGGACGAACCCAAGACCCTTACTCGAAGCATCGCCTTGACCTTTGGTTGCAAGTTTATGGTCAAAGCATCTGAGCACCGGAGAATCTGTCACGCATTGTTTGATAGCTTCAAACGCTTTGGTCTTGTTCTACAGTCCATTTCCAGACCGTGTCTTTATGAGTAAGTCATCACAGAGGCTCACTGAGATCTGAAAGATCTGGCAAGAATTTTGCGAGGTACTTTGTCATGCTGACAAATCATTGTACACCTACGACATCCTGCGGTTTCTGAATTTTGTTGATTGCGACCACTTTGCTTGGATCGGCTTTGAGTCCATCACTAGACAGTATGTGTCCCATGGGAGCTTTTGTATTCGAACTTATCGAAGTTTAGTTTGATGCTTCGCTCTCTGCATTAATTTGTGTATAAGTCTAATAGTAAAATATCGTGGCCATGTATTTGTAGAAATACTTTTTCAATTGAGGCTCTACAATAACTTATGCCCCTTTAAGTTTACTTTACTAATGCCTCTAGATTATTTTACAAGCTTATGACTATTTATCGTCCTTCACACATCCATGGGCTATGTGTAGGAAGCACGCTCTGCACTGCACTGCTCGGCTCGAAAAAGTCTTACAGTTCCAATATTTCGGTTGTAGATGCGTTCGACGAAAGATCAGAAGTCTTCGCTTCTGACATCATGTGATTAATAGTTTCTTGAACACTCTTCGTTCAACTTAACTATTTATTTGGGAGCTCTCAGACAACCATGTGGAACTTAAGATGGCGTTCTCTCTCAATACAACTCCCTATACCTCCTAGCTAGAGGGCGCTATACATTATATCGATACCTCCTAGCTAGAGAGCGCTATACATTATCTTGTTACAAGTTCCAGCAGAACTTAGGTTTTCAGATGCAGCCAGGAGATGCTGCTGCAGCAAATTCACAATAGAAAGGAGGTCCTTTTCCTACAGATGGTTTACAGGCACGAGGGCAAATTAGCGAATATGCAAAGTGAAGATGGCACACATATGAATGACATCAGCATTTTTTCCAGAACTTGCCTGCAGTGCCAAAAGAAATGTAATAATATCACTCGGTGTGCCTTTACAACTCTCATATTTTCTGTGCAGCCCTGCAGGACCTTTGCCTCAGCAATATGAAAACCCACTTGCCATGGCTCTCCACAAGGCAGCAGGGAAGATTTCACCATACCTCCTGTCTGCTTGCTACTCAAAAGCTGCTACTATACCCATATTGACTTTGTCTTCCTGGCCACACTTGCTGCTTTTTTCCTATCATCACACACATTATGGTAAGCTATCACACCCATGTTGAAAGCCCTACCCCAGGACACACATTTACCCACTTCTACTCTTCTTGCTGATCTGCTGGTGCTTACCTTGACAACTATATCCTAACCCTTGTCCCTCATCCCTTTTCTAGGTTAATCAGACAACTCGGTTGCTACAATCAGACAAACTGATAAGAATGACCCTAATAACAATGCACCATCACTCGCTCTTACTCTGCTAAGCACCAGCACAGAAATCGGCATCCTACGTGACTTAGAAAGTGAGTTTGAGGGGACAGCACTGGGGGGATTCAGTGAGTACAAGTGAGCAGGAGCAAGTGGAGGTGACGGGGAAGGACATAGGAAGAGCTAACCAGAGGGCCAGCTCACATCCTGGAGGACGTATTGGCTGAAGAGGACAGATTTGGGTCACCATTTAAAAGAATTATGATCTCTAATTGCCAGCAACTGCTGCATGTATTGGAATGCCTGCCAGGAAGCTTCCAAAACATATGGAACAGTATGGTGCAGTTCACTACTAACTGTGTTGAGTTCCCAAGCATGGAAAAGGTCATGTCTTACCAACCTGGTTGAATTCTTCAAGAAGCATACTAGACTGATGGAAGAAGATAGCCTAATAGACATTGTGGGTGATTTGAAACCTACCCACTCAACGGAAACCAGGGGGTGGCGAGGGGTCGTGGACAGCTAAAATTGGGCGTGTGACTTCCTTGCCGATGTCTCTCACTGACCCCGCTGTCTTGAGCAAGCGACAAGGACACTCGCCCAAAACTGGCGAGTCCTTCTATAAATACGCAGATCGAGATCTGATGACGTCATTGCGACCCGACTGCAATTTTAACTGCTGGTTTGAGTGGGGGAGCCATTGTTGCATTCCCACCAGATGAAGCCAACAGAAAGAGGAGCCAGGGCCAGAAGAGGCCGAAGGAGGCAAGATTGATTTTATACTTCCCTTGTGGAGTCAGGAGGATCAAGAGTGTTCCTCCAGCTACTACAAGCTACTACTACACATCCTCAGCCCCGGGCTCCTACTCTTCCCAAAACCCTCAGTGACTTACTTGAGTGATGGTGACCATTCCTTCGGTGCTAGTCGATGGCTTCCTGTTGCCTGAAATTCTGTTCCCGTTTGCCACCAGTTGCCATTTCCCACATGCTTCAGGTGGGTAGATGACTAGGCACATGTAGATGAGGCCCGGGTGAGTGCATGGCTGGGGTGAAAAAATTGATCATGCATGGTGTAGCATGAGATATAAGTAAGAAGGGGAGAAACCCTGTGCGACATCTCCTCCAGCATTTTTTTTTATTTCAAAATATACTTTATTCATAAAAAAATCTGTACAGTACATTCAAAGGCATTTCAATACCTTTAGCTGCGGTCAGCAATCCCATACACTATTATTTGGGTGCTGACGGCAGTTCCGTTCGTTACATTTCCTTGTTTTCCAGTTCAAGTGCAATTCGGTCCAATACGGGATACCTTGTAGTACATGCAAACAAATTACATTTCATGTGTCACTATACAGTACACGGAATGGGTGACGGTACATTTACATTTTTTTTTTCCAACATGCATTTCGCAACAGACCTTGCATTGTACATGGCACTACATAGGTGTTTACAGATCATGGTGCTCCATGTACACAAAAAAGAAGTTACAAGGACGGCCCGAGGGGAGTTTTGTACTGATTCCTGCCCCCGGGTTTACTGTGGCAGAAGGGCTTTAAACTGTGGTCCTTCCCCACCGTGCCTTTGCGGCGACTGCACCAATTTTAAGAGCGTTCCTCAGCACGTAATCCTGGATCTTGGATTGCGCCAGTCTGCAACACGCAGACATGAACATCTCCTTGCTCTGGAAGACCAGCAAGTTTCAGCAAGACCAAAGAGCGTCTTTGACCGAGTTGATGGCCTTCCAGCAGCAGGTGATGTCTGTCTCGGTGTGTGTCCCTGGGAACAGCCCGTAGAGCACCCAGTCCTGTGTTACGGAGCTGCTTGGGATGAACCTCAACAGCAACCACTGCATCTCTTTCCAAACCTGCCTTGCGAAGGCGCAATCCTGAAAGAGATGGGTGACAGTCTCGTCCGCCCCGCAGCCGACTCGGGGGCAGCATGCCATGTTGATGATATGTCGGCTGTGCATGAATGCTCTGACAGGTAAGGCCCTCCTCACCGCCAACCAAGCTACGTCTTGGTGCTTGTGTGAAAGCTCTGGCGATGAGATGTTCTGCCAATTAAGTTCGACAGTCCACTCAGGGAACCACCTTTCGTAGGGCGTCCAGGACCTTACGTGCTGACCACTGTTTTACGGCCCTCCAGCATTGCCGCTCGCCGCAGCCATGACTCTCCCCTTGTCCGTGATTTACTTTCAGAAGTGACAGAGTGTGTAGGCAAGCTCAGCCTCCTCCAGTCATGGGTTCTGTTATGTTGGAATAAGGAGTCTGACTAGATACTGTGAGCTCAAAGTAAAGTGTGACCTTAGTCTTTTATTGCAGGTCTCCAGAGTGCCTCTCCAACCTGTGAAGTCTCCTTAAATACCTGTGCTCCCAAGGGATTGTGGGATTCCTTGGGACTCCAGGGGATGAGCCCTCCGGTGGCTACACAAGGTATTTACAGGTTTAGATATAGATAACAGGTTCCTTCCGTATGTTGTGCACGACCTACTCTTGAAAGGAAGGACTAGGGACATAGGAATAGGAGTAAGCCATTTAACCCCTTGAGTCTGTTCTGCTATTCAATGTGATCATGGCTGATCTGTGACCTAACTCCATATACATGTCTTTGCCTATGGGCTAGAACCTCAACTTTTGTGGTTTGGGCGATATTTCTGGCATGGGCGGTAAAAAAGAGTTTTCAGATCGCCGGCTTCTCACTCATTCTCAAACCACCTAGTCTCCACTTTTGAAAATGGGCGTTATAAAATGGATGGTAGCATTAAATTTTTCTGGCCTTCTGCCGTAAAGTGTGGCCGTCCTTAGCAACGGCATGGCAATGCTCGATTCCCGTGACATGTGCAGAAGAGGAGACAGAGAGGGAGCTCAGAGGGACTGAAAGCGTGGCTGGGTGTGGTGTGGCTGCTTTGGGAGGAAGGAGGGAGACTTTAGAACTTCACAGCAAGAAGGCAAACAAAAGGCCTACCAGAAGATATGGACCGAGATAGCAGAGGTGGTTTCGTCGGCGACCATCGAGGTGCGTGAGGGCAACCAATGTCGCAAATGATGGAACGACCTTGTGGGATCTGCAAGAGTAAGTATTACATTGATTTACATGTACTTATGTATTTATATAATTTGATTTGTAACAGTCATGAGTGACTATCAGCAGATATGAGGTCTTGCACTGTTACGGGAATGTTTTACTCAAAGCCTGCGGTCACGGTGTATGTCTTTAGGTAAAGAATGATAATTATCATAATAATCATGATTATATCTGTCGGTTATGTGTTGTATCAGTCTCTGTGACAGTACCTAGCAATGATATCATGCAATGATCTCAGGCCATGTCGTCCTGTCACCTTTTACAGAAGAAGCTATCGACGATGAGGTTCGTGCAGGGGTGAATGGGTGGGGGGCTACCAGTTGCCAGCGACATCACTGAGATGGAGGAGCGGGTGCTCGCACTCGTGGGGAAGCACCCCCAGACAGCCACGGACGCATCTGCAGACCCTGAAGTGATGCCACGTGAGTAAAGTTTACACCATTGCGTCATGTAAAGTCTATAGATGCCACACCCACTCATATCCAAACAATCATATATGATAAATGATTTCTAAAATTGTCATGGAAATAATGATGGCCTAATGAAAAACATTGCAATGCACAATGTGTTGATGGTCATGAAATGTGATGTCTGTGATAATTTTGAGAGCGGTGGTGCTTTTGTTGTGCATATGCTGTGTGTAGCGCTGGACTCACCTTGTCACCCAGCACCCGCTTCTCCTCCAATAACCTCATTTGTGTTTTGCAGCTCAGCCAGCATCACGACCCCAGGCAAGCCCACAGAGGCCAGAAGGTGGGGGTATGGGGCAGGAGTTGGCAGACGATTCTACTACATCTGGTGCTGAGGAGCTCCGATTCCCACCCGTCAATCCGCTGGGTCTGTTCTCCACAGATGAGAGCGCGGACTTCGAAGAGCCTGCATCGCCACACTCCAGAAGCCATTCCACCCCAAGGCCATCTAGTGGTCCTCTGGTCATTCCCGCCTCCACTCTGGAGATACTAGGCCCAAGCACCTCACCACAGGGCACCCCATTTGTCCCCAGGATGGCACTGACCCCGCGGAGGTCTCGTGGACGTGGCAGGTTTGTTCCACGAGCGCAACATGAGAGCGGAGAGATGGTATAGTTGTTCAGGAGGACTGTAGACATTGGTGACCAACTCATCGAAGCATTGGGGGGCATATCCCGACAGCTGGCCACCATGACTGCGTATTTTCCACGCATGGCGGAGGCCCTGGATGCGATAGCCAGGAACACTGCTGCCACAGGCCTCCCAGTGGTCCCCAAGCGCGGCACTCCACCCCTAGGTTCTGCACCACCACTGCGAACGACAGATGAGAGCAAGGACCAAGATCCTGCTTCTGCATCAGAGAATGCTGCCCCCTTAGCACCCCCTGCTCCCGTCCCCGTCCAAAGACCATATCTGCCTTCATTCCCCCCCAATGAGGCATCGCCTGAGGAGCTTCTCGGCCAGGCACTGTGGTGCGAGGAGGGGAAGGGATAGAGGTGGGGAGAATAAGGGGAGGGGGGGAAGGAAAGTGAGGTGCATGTGCGCAGGTGATGGCTGTGTTATATCTCCATCTGGGTGTATGCAATTTGTTACAATGTATGGGGGCTGGGGACCAAGCTCCTGCTTTGTCTTTGTATCCTGTGTTGCTGGACATGTTGAACATGTGATTTATGTCAATGGTGGGGGTTGGGTGTTATTGGCTGTGATACTTATGATTTGAGACCAGTGTTAAATTTTTGTTATTGAACATAACCTTGTTGCGCATTGTCTTAGAAAGCTGGATTGTTACACACTGGTGATTCCTTACCATGAAAGGGTTAAATACAACTTAACATCAATCAACGTAAACTTTAACTGGCAGCAAAGTGATGGGCACCATTGATGTCTGAGCTGCACACACACAGCAGTGTGTCAGCGTTGTCACTCACATCAGCGCTCTTTCAAGCAAATCTTTCAGATATCAGCTCCTCACCTAAGAGTGGGATTTAACAAATGCCAGCCACACTGTTGGCATTCCTTCCGGTTAATTCCACTTTTTTGGGTGTTTTTTTGGGTTGAGCGATATTGTGGGCGATATGTATGCGAGGGAGTGCAGCGAAGGTTCACCAGACTGATTCCCGGGATGGCGGGACTGACCTATCAAGAAAGACTGGATCAACTGGGCTTGTATTCACTGGAGTTCAGAAGAATGAGAGGGGACCTCATAGAAACGTTTAAAATTCTGACGGGGTTAGACAGGTTAGATGCAGGAAGAATGTTCCCAATGTTGGGGAAGTCCAGAACCAGAGGTCACAGTCTAAGGATAAGGGGTAAGCCATTTAGGACCGAGATGCGGAGGAACTTCTTCACCCAGAGAGTGGTGAACCTGTGGAATTCTCTACCACAGAAAGTTGTTGAGGCCAATTCACTAAATATATTCAAAAAGGAGTTAGATGAGGTCCTTACTACTAGGGGGATCAAGGGGTATGGCGAGAAAGCAGGAATGGGGTACTGAAGTTGAATGTTCAGCCATGAACTCATTGAATGGCGGTGCAGGTTAAAAGGGCCGAATGGCCTACTCCTGCACCTATTTTCTATGTTTCTATGTTTCTATGGACGATCTCATGGCTGCTAGTTTGGGTAAATATGTTGTTTATGACAAAAAACAGGGGAAAGGCGTTAATATTGAATCTCAGTGTTAATTCCGTGCGGAAAGTAACGCTGGGCGATATTATGGGCGTTGAATTCGCCCATTCTGCTGATTCCGTCCCAAAAAAGTGGGCGGGCGGTAATAGTTTTTCCCAGCGTTAAGCACATGGGGAAAGTAACGTTTGGCAATAAGTTTCCTAAAAATGCCCGTCAGTTTCCATTTTGTGCCAAAATGGGCGAAATATGGGCGTTTTACGTCATTTCAGCGGTAAAATGGGTGTTAAGCATACAAAAAAAGTGGAGGTTCCAGCCAATTGTCTCTAAATGTTTCCCCATCACTGACTTTAGGCTGACTGGCCTGTAGTTGCTGGGTTTATCCCTCTCCCCTTTTTTAAACAGGTGTGTAACATTTTCAATCCTCCAGTCCTCTGGCATCACTGCCATATTCCAGGAGAAATAGAAGAATGTGGCTAGAGCCTCCGCAATTTCCACCCTTACTTCCCTCAGTAACCTAGGATGCATCCTATCTGGATCAGGTGACTTTTCTACTTTGAGGACTGCCAACCTGGATTCTCCAGAATTGCAAACTTTCCCAAGGTGCAGGGAGCAATAGACTGTACGCACATCGCGATGCGGACACCTTTTCAGGATGCAGAGGTTTTCAGGAACCGCAAGGGATTCCACTCCCTGAATGTCCAGCTGGTTGTCGACCACCAGCAAATTATACTGGCAGTGAATGCTCAATTTCCGGGCAGCATCCATGATGCTCACATCCTGCGTGAGAGCACTATATCTGACTTGTTTAACAATCAGCCACAAGGTCAATGCTGGATGCTTGGTGCCAAAGGATATGGCCTCGCCACCTGGCTGATCATCCCCCTGCGTGACACCCACACCGAAGCTGAGAGACGATACAACGAGAGCCACATAGCAACTCGCAATATCGTTGAGAATACCACTGGAGTGCTGAAGCAGCGCTTTAGATGCCTGGACCACTCAGGAGGCGAGCTCCAATACCATCCTGAGCAGGTAGCTCAATTTGTAATGGTGTGCTCCATGCTGCACAACTTGGCTATCAGGAGGGGACAAGAATTGCCTGATGAGTCTGACAGTCCACCTCACCAGAGAAAGAGGAGGACAAGGAGGCGGACGCTGACATTGGCTCAAACAATCAGGCTGATGCTGAAGCCATGCCCCCGCCCCCTGTAGACCGCACGAAAGGGCCCGTGGTGGCAAGATAGCTGCAAGAGCCTTTTGTCAGGAGCTCATCAATGATCGCTTTGCCTGAAAGAATGTTGGTGTTATTTACAAGGCTGACACACTGCTGGAGTGTGCAGGTCATACATCAATGGTGGGCATCACCTTGGTGACAGTTAAAGTTCAAGTTGATTGAAGTTAAGTGTAATTCTACCCTTTGATGTTAAGGAATCACCAGCGTCTGAGCCAATGCGCTACAAGGTTTTGTTAAATAAAAACCATTTAAACCGAACATTAGTCTGAAATCATCAGTATTTCTGTACAAACCAACCCCCCCCCCCCCGCCCCGACCACCCCCCCCCCCACCACCCCACTTCTCCTCCCCACCTCTACCCCTTCCCCTCCTGACTCAAAGTCGCCTGGCCTTGGAGCTCCTCAGGCAATGCTTCATTGCGGGGGGCGGGGGGGGGGGGGGGGGGCGGGGAGGGGGGATGGGGGCCAGACGGCCGAAATGCTGCATGGACGGATACGGGAGAGGTCCCGAGGTGGGAATGTGCTCCGAGCCAGAAACAAGATGTTGCTGCTGGCTCTCATGTGTGGTTGGCAATGGGGGTGCGGCACCTTGGGGTGCAGTGCCCGCGCTCCGGGACCACTAGGAGCCCTCTGCCACCAGTGTTCCTGGCTACCAGCTCCAGGGCCTCTTCCATCCCTTTCATGTTATATCTTATTTGTTGGACAAAAACTCGGTGCCAACTATGTTCATGGTGCTTAGTAGGCTTTTTGCTAGTGGTGAATCTTCCTCGTGCCTCCCACAAAACCCACACAAGCACACACCACAGCCACACATGCTTTCAGTCCCGCTGAGCTTCCTCTCTCTTCTGCGCATGTCATGATGACCCTTGACCTCCTAAATCGTGGGAATCGAGCATTGCCATGCCATTGCTAAGGATGGCCACACTTTACAGCAGAGGGTCAAAAAAATTTAATGCTACTGCCCATTTCATATCGCTCGCGGTAGCGCCCATTTTCAAAAATGGAGACTAGGTACTTTGAGAATGGGCGAGAAGCCGGCGATCTTAAAACCCTTTTTTACTGCCCACGCCGGAAATAATGCCCATTTTTGCACGATAAGCACAAAAGTGGTGGTTCTAGCCCAATAATCTGGGACAAAATTAATTGGCATTTGGAAAATGATGAGCTAATAAATGAAAGTCAGCACGGATTTGTTAAAGGCAAATCGTGTTTGACTAACTGGATCAAGTTCTTGATGAAATAATGGAAAGGGTTGATGAGGGTAGTGATGTTGTCTAGATGGACTTTCTAAAGGCATTTGACAAAGTACCACATAATAGGCTGGTTAACAAAATTGAAGCCCATGGGATTAAAAGGGCAGTGGCGGCATGGATACAAAATTGGCTAAGGGACAGAAAGCATAGTGGTGAATGGTTATTTTTTAGACTGGAGGGAGATATATAGTGGTGTTCTCCAGGGGTCGGTATTAAGACCACTGCTCTTTTTGATATATGTAAGGGGATAAAAAATGGTCATTAGAGTGGAGACAGACTGATGGTCATGAAAGTGGATACTGAAGGTAGTGAATTGATCTGACAAGTAAAATGGTCCAGATTAAAAGGGCTTATCAGTCTTAGGAAGTTCTGAGGAATCAGGAGTTCCTCTGTATTCCAGTAGGGATTGTGATTGACCGATTATATGTAAAACTCGCTTATGTATTTAAAGCACACTTATACACTCGCTTACATTGGGTTAAGAGGGAAGCAGCAATGCCTGATGGTTAATGAACCATCCGTTGTATTAACCTTAGTACAGACTCAATGAAGCAAACATATTCAATACAGAGCAAGGACACAAATATTTGGGAACATAGGGCCCAAGTTTTGGCTCGAATTGCTCCTATTTTTTTGGAGCAACTAGTTTAGAATGGAGTATCTTAGAAATTGCAATTCTCGTCATTTAGTTTGCTCCAATTCTAGTGAGTTAGAATAGTTGTGTTTTAGAACAGTTTTTTTTTTCAAAAGGGGGCATTACCAGCCACTTACGCCTGTTTTGAAAGTGTAGGCAGCGAAAACTTACTCCAAACTAACTTAGAATGGAGTAAGTGTAGATTTTTGTATGCTCATAAAAACCTTGCCTACACTTTATAAATTAAGCGTAGGGAACGAGAGATAGGGGCTGGGGGGGGTGGGGGGAAGGGAAGTTTACAAACATTAAACACTTCACTTTTGCAAATAAAGAGCCATCATCAATAATAAATGATAAATAAATAAAAATAATAAAAAATAAAAAATAAAAAAAAATAATAAAAAATCAATCAATAAATAAAAAATTACGTTTCTACTCACCTACTGCAACACTGGGAGCCCTCCAACAGCGTGCTGGGATGGGGTCCCCTCAGGAGATGCCGGTCAGGTGGGGCCCACCGCCGACCAGGACTTTGGGCGAGGCCCGCCGCCGACCAGACTTTGGGCGGGGCCCGCTGCCAACCAGCACTTCGGGTGGGGCCCACCGCTGAACAGGGCTTCGGGCACGGCCCACCACAGACAAGGACTTCGGGCGGGGACGCCGCCGCCACTTCGAGCGGGGCCGCCGCCGCCACTTCGAGCGGGGCCCGCACCCAACAGATAATCGCCGCCCAGGACTTCGAGCGGGCCCCGCCGCTGCCACCGACGCCACTTTGGGCGGGGCCCGCACCCAGGAGTTGCCGGGCCACCGCCGAGGACTTCGGGCCCCGCCGCTGACGAGGAGTTCGGGTGGGGCCTGCCCCCAGGAGATGCCGGGCGGGCCGCAGCGGAAGAGGTAAGAGCTGTCAGGTCACTCGGCCCGGGATAGGGGTGATGTCCCTTCGGCCAGGGTTAGGGTCGTCGCCCAGAGACAGGACGCGTTGGGAGGGCCTGGAGCTACTGTACACACGTGCAGCCTCAACTGCGCACTCGCGCAGCTGCCAGTACTGTTTTTGGCGCAGGGCTGTAGCTCCGCCTCCAGCAGCTCCTGCTGCGCTGCGCCGAGCTGGAAATGGGCCTACAGATATCAGAGACTCGCGAGGTAAGTATTCGGTGCAATTTCTGTTCTACAAGTTAGGTGGGCCTCTCCGATGTGTGCCGTTCTAGCGGGGCTCTGAAACTTGAGCCCATAGATTATAGCAGCATGGGGACAGGATGGTAGTGACTGGTACTTTTGACTAGAGTTCTTGGGAGAGGGATAAAGAGGCACCACCCTGGAAAACAAATTTAATCAACATGTCATGAGAAACTGAGGCAAAGTTGACACCATTGAATAACACATTCCAGAAGGGTAACATGTGATGGGAGATGGACAGGTGGAGAAGAACCACTCGGAGCTAGTCTGTTAAGAGTCAACAAATTAATGTAACTTCACTGATAGCAGTAGACCAATTGATGGTTTTGTAGGAGGGTCGCACACCTCAGAAAATGTATAACTGTTGTTACAAACTGTTGTTCTGGAAAGTGTCCATCGGAACCTTCCCTAGCATGCTCGAATAAAACCGGTTGAACCAAAGTTTTCGTCTGAGTGATTCCGTGGTCGCTATACGAAAGTGTGGATTTCGATTCCTTATATCAGGGAGTCCACCTCGAGGAAGAGAAGTCTTCCTTTTATCCCAACATTTGGCGTTGCGAGCAGGATGTGAACCTGCGCGGGGAAACCCCATTGGATTTCGATGGATCTTGGATATCCAGGGCATAATGTCAAAGTTTTCAGATGATATGAAGAAATGTAATAAACAATGACAAGGATAGTAACAGACTTCAGGAGGACATAGACAGACTGGTAAAATGGTCAGATACATGGCAGATAAAATTTAATGCAGAGAAGTGTGAAGTGCTACACTTTGGTAGGAAGAATGAGGAGAGGCAATCATCATCATCATAGGCAGTCCTTCAGAATCGAGGAAGACTTGCTTCCACTCCCAAAGTGAGTTCTTTGATGGTTGAAAAGTCCGTTACGAGAGCCACAGACCCTGTTACAGGTGGGACAGACATTCGTCGAGGGAAGGGATCGGTGGTGGCTGGTTTGCCGCGCGCTCCTTCCGCTGCCTGTGCTTGGCCTCTTCACGCTCTTTGCGTTGAGACTCGAAGAGCTAAACGCCCTCCTGGGTGCACTTTCTCCACCTCGGGTGGTCTTCGGCCAGGGTCTCCCAGGTGTCAGTGATGTCGCACTTGACCAGGGAGGTTTGAGGGTGTCCTTATAATGTTTCCGCTGTCTCCTTTGGCTCGCTTACCATGAAGGAGCTCCGCATAAAGCATTTGCTTAGGAAGTCTCGTATTTGGCATGCGAACTATGTGACCTGCCCAGCGAAGCTGATCGAGTGTGGTCAGTGCTTCAATTCTGGGGATGTTAGCCTGGTTGAGGACACTGATGTTAGTCCGCCTGTCCTTCCAGGGGATTTGCAGGATCTTGCGGAGACATCGTTGATGATGTATCTCCTGCGACTTGAGGTGCCTTCTATACATCGTCCGTGCCTCAGATCCATACAGGCGGGCGGGTATTACTACAGCCCTGTAGACCATGAGCTTGGTGGTAGATTTGAGGGCCTGGTCTTCAAACACTCTTTTCCTCAGACAGCCGAAGGCTGCACTGGCGCACTGGAGGCGATGTTGAATCTCCGCATCAATGTCTGCCTTTGTTGATAAGAGGCTCCCGAGGTATGGGAAATTGTCCACGTTGTAGAGGGCTGCGCCGTGAATCTTGATGATTGGAGGGCAGTGCTGTGTGGCGGTGACAGACTGGTAGAGGATCTTTGTCTCATGGATGTTAAGCGTAAGGCCCATGCTTTCATATGCCTCAGTGAATACATTGACTATATCCTGGAGTTCAGCCTCTGAATGTGCGCAGACACAGGCGTCGTCGGCATACTGCAGCTCAATGTCAGAGGTTGGGGTGATCTTGGACCTGGCCTGGAGGCGGCGTAGGTTAAACAGCTTCCCACTGGTTCTGTGGTTTAGTTCCACTCCAGCGGGGAGCTTGTTGATTGTGAGGTGGAACATGGCGGCGAGAAAGATTGAGAAGAGGGTTGGAGCAATGACACATCCCTGTTTGACCCCAGTCCGGACGTGAATTGAGTCTGTAATGGATCCGTTGGTAAGGATCACGGCCTGCATGTCATCGTGAAGCAGGCGAAGAATGTTGACAAACTTTTGGAGGCATCCGAAACGGAGGAGGACGCTCCATAGACCCTCACGGTTGACAGTGTCAAAGGCCTTTGTAAGATCGAAAAAGGCCATGTATAAGGGCTGGTGCTGCTCCCCGCATTGTTCCTGCAACTGTCGCGCTGCAAAGATCATGTCTGGTGCGCCCCGTAGGGAACGAAATCCACATTGTGATTCTGAGAGGAGCTCCTTGGCCACAGGGAGAAGTCGATTGAGGAGAACCCTAGTGACAACCTTCCCAGTGGCTGATAGCAGGGAGAGTCCAACTTAGTTGCCGCAGTCGGACTTGTCCCCTTTTTAAAAAATGGTCACAATCAATGCATCTCTGAGATCTCCCAGCATGCTCTCCTCCCTCCAGATGAGAGAGATGAGGTCATGTATCCGCGCCAACAACGCCTCTCTACCATACTTTAGTGCCTCAGCAGGGATTCCATCTGCACCCGTAGCCTTGTTATTCTTCAGCTGTTTTATGGCTTTGCCTACCTCGTGCAACGTTGGAGTTTCACTGAGTTGGTGGCGGGTCGCATGCTGCGGGATGGAGTCGGGAACACTTGAGTCAAAGGCAGAGTCTCGATTGAGGAGATCTTCAAAATGCTCCTTCCATCGGGCCCTGACAGCCTCGGTGTCCTTGACGAGTGTTTCCTCATTCTTGGCCAGGAGTGGGGTGGGGTCTTGGGAGTTTGGACGGTAGGTGGCCTTGACTGCAGTGAAGAATCCTCGCATATCATGGCTGTCGGCCAGTTGTTGTATCTCCTGTGCTTTCTCCATCCACCACCTGTTCTTTAGGTCCTGGGTTTTTTGTTGGACCTGAGCCTTGAGCCGTCTGTAATGTTGCTTAGCAGCTCCCGAATTGGGTTGTTGCTTGAGGCTCAGAAATGCTTTGTACCTGCGATCTATTAATTCTTCGATCTCCTGATCATTTTCATCAAACTAGTCCTGATGTTTTCTGGTTGAGTGACCAAGTGTCTCTTCACAGGCACTGGTTATAGAGGCCTGGAGGGCAGACCAAGTGCTGTGGGCATTCAGCCTCAGGGTCATCAAGGCACGCCAGATTGGCTGTGAGGCACTGGCTGTATAGGGCTCTCTTAGCTGGGTCTCTTAGTGCCCCGGCATTAACTTTTTGCGGCACTACTTCTGTTTTCCCCTCTGCTTTGGGGTTCTGTTAATGTTGATGATGGATTGGATTAGGTGGTGGTCCGTCCAGCAGTCGTCAGCTCCTGTCATGGCGCGGGTGATGTGCACATCCTTGCGATCCCTGGCTCGGACGATGACATAGTCGAGCAGGTGCCAGTGTTTGGAGCGAGGGTGTTGCCACGATGCCTTGTATTTGTCCCTCTGGCGGAATAGGATGTTGGTAATGAGGAGTTCATGTTCTGGACATTTTGTCAGGAGTAGTGTACCACTGGAATTGGCTTTCCCTACCCCCTCTCTGCCAATCACGCCTTCCCAGAGGGCTTTGTCTTTGCCGACCCTGGCATTAAAGTCAGCCAGGAGGATCAATTTGTGACCCGTGGGGACACGGGACAAGGATGTCTCGAGGTTGGAATAAAAGCCCTCTTTTATTTAGCCTCATCCGTTGCATCGAGTGTAGGGGCATACGCACTGATGACTGTGGCGCATTGGTTCCGGGATAGGGTAATACGAAGAGCCATGAGGCATTCGTTAACCCCACAGGGGAGTCTTTGAGGCGGTCGACCAGCTCATTCTTGATGGCAAAGCCGACTCCATGAAGGCGGCGTTCTGCCTCTGGTTTTCCTTTCCAGAAGAAGGTGTAACCTCCACCATATTCCTTCAACTGGCCTTCCCCTGCCCGCCGGGTCTCGCTTAGGGCGGCGATGTCAATGTCAAAAGGTCTGAGTTACCGGGCAACTATCGCGGTGCGGCGTTCCGGCCTGTTGCTGTTGGGATTGTCCATGAGGATCCTGACGTTCCAGGTCCCAAATTTCATACTGACGGAGTGGAAGATGCCTGTGTGTGAGTTCTTTTAACGTGGGGTGGCCGCTACACACCGGCAACCACACAGGCTTAGCTGAACAAGGTCTTGGTCCAGTGGCAAGGGGTCCAAGACAACTGGAGACCAGGCAAAGCTCTATGAGCCTAATTGCCTACGGCGAAGTGTTGGCTGCAAGTTCGGCACCGAGTAGCGCCATTGATGGTAGATGGCCTGAGGCTTGGTTGGGGGGCAGGCATTAGGAAGGTGACTTCCAAAGTTATTTTAAAAGTTAAAAGTTGATAAAGATTCCCAATTTGTTTAAAACGTTTCAAGAGTTGTTAAAAAGTCTAAGATGTAAATCAATAATAGGTTATAAAAGTTTCCCCAATTAAAAAAGTTTCTAAAAGTTGTTAAAAAGTCAAAATGTAGATTAATAATAGACATTTAAGAGTATTTCGATTAAGAATCTAAAGTGTAAGTTTTAAAAGTTCTCCCAAATTGTTTAATAAGTTTAAAAGTTGATTAAAAGTTTAAAAATTCATTAAAAGTTGTTTGGGAGTATAAGACGTTGGGTTGAACGCCGCCACCTCGGTCCCTTCGGCCGGTTCAGCACCGGCCCGGAGTCCCTTCGGCCGGTTTGACGTCCCGTGAAGAGGCAATATGAACTAGAAGGTACAATTTTAAAGGGGGTACAGGAACAGAGAGACTGTGGTGTGTATGAATACAAATCTTTGAACATGGCAGGACAAGTTGTGAAGGCTGTTAAAAAAGCATATGGGATTCCTGGCTTTATTAATAGAGGAATAGAATGCAAAAGCAAGGATGTTATGCCAAACCTTTATAAAACACTGGTTCGGTCTCAGCTAGAGTATTGTGTCCAATTCTGGGCACTCTATTTTAGGAAGGATGTCAAGGCCTTAGAGAGTATTATGTTCAATTCTGGGCACCACAAGATAGGCCTTGGAGAGGATGGAGAAGAGATTTACCAGAATGGAACCAGGGATAAGGGACTTTAGTTACATGGATAGACTGGAGAAGCTGGTGTTGTTCTTCTTAGAGCAGGGAAGGTTAAGAGGAGATAGAGGTGTTCAAAATCATGAATAAATAGGAAGAAACTGGTTTCAGTGGCAGAAGGGTCGGTAACCAGAGGACACAGATTTAAAGTGATTGGCAAAAGAATCAGAGGCGACACGAGGAAACATTTTTTTTCACACAGTATGTTGTTGTGATCTGGAATGCACTGCTTGAGAGGGTGGCGGAAGTAGATTCAATAGTAACATTCAAAATAGAATTGGATAAATATTCAAAGGGAAAAAAAATTACAGAGCTATGGGGGAAAGAGCAGGGGAGTGGGATTAATTATATAGCTCTACCGAAGAGCCGGCACAGGCTTGATGTGTTGAATGGGCTCCTTCTGTGCTCTATCATTATATGATTTTTTGAAAAGCAACTGCAAGCACTTGCAAATCTTTTAAGGTCAAAAGCCCTAAGCTATTGCAAGAAAAGTGTCTCCAAAAACTCTATATAGCTTTACCTGAGAGCGGCTGAGAATCTATTTCAGTAGCATTTGGAATTGGGGCTCTGATGTAGTACCACCATGGGCAGGAGCAGGAAGTAATGTTAGTCAGGCAGTGAGGTCAGAAAATGGTGTTCGGTTCATAATTTGTGCTCCAGTCAAGAACTAGTCCAGCTCCCTCTTGAAGGCAGGCAAGGGTCACCAACACATTCAAGAGGCTCACTGGGAAAGGAAGAACTGCCTAACATCTAGTATATTCCTACTTTTGTATAGTTTAAATGTATATACCCTGATCCTCCTCAATCTGTCAATCTAGAATAATTCTACCAATAAGCCCTTTTATTATTTGTAACTCTCTGACAGGTTGCCTCTAAGTCTACACTGCTTCAGAGTAAATACACTCAGCACCTTAAACCTATCTGACTAACTAAAGTTCTTTAAGCTAGGAATTATTCTTGTAGCTCTCCTCTGAACCTTTTCCAAGACCCCTATTTCACTCACCGTGTGAGGGGACCAAAACTGGGCACAGTACTCCAAATGCGGTCTAATCAGTGACCTGTATAATGACCGAATGGTGTCCATTGAGTTGTACTGAATGGCTCCATTAATATAACCCAATCACCTATTAGCTTTAGCTACAGCTTCTCTGCAGTGGTCGTCAAACTTTAGTGATTTGTGCACAATAACACCTAGATACTTTTTTCTCTCAACCGCTTTCAATATCATTCCCTGTAAATGATATGTGTATTTGGTGCTGGGCCTACAGACATGCATGACACTACATTTATCTAGGTTAAATGCCATTTACCATTGTATAGCCCATTCCCCCAGGACTGCACCCTGTGCCCACTGCATGCCCAAATATGGGTGCAACGAAATATCTCGACCATAATCTACTGTGGCAGCAGTAGACACCAATCTACAGCATGCACTGCAACAACTCACTAGCATTACATCAACAGCACTTTGCTTCCTTGCACTCTCTATATTGAGAAGGACAAGAGTAGCATAGCGGAAAAAGCGGCACTTCCAAGTCACATACCATCCTGGCATTGGCCCTTCCTTCATTGTTGTTGGGTCAATATCCTGGAATTTGCTACCTAACACCACCATCACAAGACCTACAGTAGTTCAAAGAAAAGGCCCACCCCCACCTTCTCAGGGCAACTAGGGATCGGCAATAAACGTGGCCTTGCCAACGACACCCATATTCTGAGAACAAAAAAAATTAACAAGTATTTTTCTTTTTACTAGATAAATTATATATATCGGTATCTCACTCTTTATTGATGAAATTATTTGTTGTGTCTTCTGTTTTATTTAAAGATGCAATAATGTAATCTTCTATTATGTGGCTTGGCACATCCTGAATATGAGCCTTACCTTCTGTTTTGAAGAAGTTGTTTCTGCAGTTGGAAAGTTTACTAAAGGTCACAACTTTCATGAAGCTGTTGGGGAGGAACAGAAGCATAGGATAACATGTTAATGAGCTAAAGTGAAATCTTAAAGTTTCCCTGACTTTTTACTGTCGATATTAGCACTGCTCTGAACAGAGGATGTTAATGGCTAAAATCACTTTGTTTATTCCATTTCTTTGGTTTTCTATCCCATTTTACAATATTCATCTTTGTAAGTGTTCACAACATAAATATATATATCTTATATTAAGGCTACGTAATTTCAGAAAAGTGAATCTTTTGGTAGTCAGTTAGGATTGTATTTTGAAACACTGAATATTTGTCATAGATATATGTTAATAAAAATGATAGGAAAATACTCTTAAAGATAACTTTCCCATGGAAGATTAAGAGCTTTTAATAGCAGCTATTTGTTTTTTAGTATTCTTGCTCCGTTTGTATCCGGAAGTGAAATGTCTGCCCCCTCATAAAAATGCAATTTATTTAAATGTATCATGTTACACTGCAGAATTACCACATAACCAGGCCTATGTAACCTGAGCTTTTCCCAAGTCCATTCGCGTCTGCACTTTGGTTGCTGCTCCAGACCCAGACCGTTCACTTCTATTTCCACTTTTTTCTCCCACCTTTTCCTTTTCTCCCTGTGCCTCCCTGACCGGTCTCTCTTGTCATCATGCCTCATCACTCCTCTCTTGGATACTCTGCCCTCCCAAATCCCTACCCCAATCCATCATTACCCTTCGACCTTCCTACTCACCTGCCGCGGTCCCAGGCTTGACACCCACTTAGATAAGCCTACAGCTTCCCTCTGTGCCTTTTTTGGCATCCTCCTAAGGGCCCATTGAGGCATGCACCGCTGCCTCCTCACGGGCTGCAAACCCAACTGTCCCATTCTACTCTCTCGCCAGTTTTCCTGCCCAGTGTGCCTGCTAGGGTCTAATCAAGCCAATCTCTTCCCCATCCAACTCACCACTCCCAGTGCTGATCCTATGGATGCTGGCAGTGAATCAGCCATCACTGGCCCTCTCTGCATTTCCCTCCAGAATGTCTGTTCACTTGCAAACAAGGCCCTTTCTTTCCATGAGCTTATCATGGATGATTGCATCAACATCATAGCCCTGATGGGAATTTAGCTGAGGGGTGATGACACCTTACCCTTAAATGAAGCCTCCCCATCTGGCTATACCTTTCACCAATTGCCCCGCCCAGGCCACCATGGTGGCGGTGTGGCTCTCATCACCAAATCACATTTTGGTCTGTCCCCCAACTCCACCGGCACTTTCTCCTCCTTTGAGCATCTCACCTTATCACACCCCTCTCACCTCTCATTTAAAATTCGTGTTCTCCACTACCCATCCAAGTACAATAAAAATGTTATTCACTGCTTTCCTCCCTCAGCCTCTACACCGAGCAACTTCTTATCCTCGGTAATTTCAACCTCAATCTCAATTCATCATTCTCTCTCTCCTCTGAGATCACTAGTCTCGTATCCTTCCTTAATCTCTCCCTCCATGTAAACACTCCAACACATATTCATGGCCACCCCCTCGACCTTGCCATCTCTCGTGGCCTCGCTACTCCCATCCTGTCAATCACAGATAAGGTCATCTCTGACCACTGCCTCGTATCGTTCTCCATCCACATTACCCCCCCCGCCCCCAACCCTACTTCCTTCCGTGTCTCCCAACTCTCTTACAACTACACTTACGCAATCCCAACTGTCCAGCCTTTGACTCTCCATTCACCATGACATTTCTGCAGCCACCTATCTGCTCAAGTACACCTTCACCAACACTTTTGATGCCCTAGTCCCTATTAAAATAATTACTCTCTCTTACCCTGGCCGTTCCCCCTGATATGGCCCTCATCTTTGCTCCCTTAAGTCTAAGAAACACAGACTTGACCGGATATGGCAGTCAACTGGTTTAGCCATTCACCGCCAGATCTAGCTGGACCATATAAAGCATTATCAGATCCTGCTCTCGTCTGTCAAAATTACTCAGGCTTCCAGAATCATTCTGGAATGCAAAGATAAACCCCGGCTTCTAATCTCTACTGCTAACTGTCTTCTTAAATCCCTCTCCCCTGTCGCCTCCACGCTTACCTTTGACAACAAGTGTGAGGAGCTCATGGACTTCTTTGTCTCTAAGATTGAGACCATCTGTCCAGCTGCCTCTGCCACTTTCCTTCTTTCCCCAGGTCACTGGGCTAAACTTCCTCTAAGGTTCACCCCTGCTCTCGCCCTGAACTCGCATCTTTCTCCAGTTTCTCTCCGATCTCCCCACATGACCTCTCCGTGCTCATCTTGTCCATTTAACCCACTTCCTGCTCCCTCGACCCTATTCCCACCAAACTGCTGACCACCCAACTTCCTTTTCTGGCTCTTATGTTAGTTGCCATTGTTAACTGTTCTCTCTCCTCAGGTACTGATCCCCTCTCCCTCAAATCTGCTATCATCCCTCTGCTCAAAAAAACAACCCTTCACCCTTTGTCCTTGCAAACTACCGCCCCCCATCTCCAACCTCCAGTTCATCGCCAAAGTTCTTGAATCATAAAATCATAGAAATTTACAGCACCAAAGGAGACCATTCGGCCCATCGTATCCTTGCCAACCGACAAAGAGCTATCCAGCATAATCCCATTTTCTAGCTCTTGGTCCGTAGCCTTGTAGGTTATGGCACTTCAAGTGCATATCCAAGTACTTTTTAAATGTGGTGAGGGATTCTGCCTCGACCTCCTTTTCAGGCAGTGAGTTCTAGACCCCGCCATCCTCTGGGTGAAAACATTTTACTCAAGTCCCCTCTAAACCTCCTACTAATTACTTAGTAAAATTCTCCAGTCCAGGCAATGTCCTCGTAAATCTCCTCTGTATCCTCTCCAGTGCAATCACATCTTTCCTGTAATGTTGTGACCAGAACTGCATGCAGTACTCTACCTGTGGCCTAACTAGTGTTTTATACAGTTCAAGCATAACTTCCCTGCTCTTATATTCTATGCCTCAGCTAATAAAGGCAAGGATCCCATATGCCTTTTTAACCACTTTATCTACCTGGCCTGCTACCTTCAGGGATCTGTGGACATACACTCCAAGATCCCTCTGTTCCTCTACACTTCTCAGTGTACTACCATTTGTTGTGTATTCCCTTGCCTTGTTAGCCCTCCCCAAATGCATTAACTCACATTCCGAATGTGTTGTCGCCTCCCAAATCTGTGCCCATTTATCCCACAACTCCATGTTTGAATCCCTCCAATCCGGTTTCCATGCCTGCCATAGTACCGAAACGGCTCTCATCAAAGTCACAGATGACATCCTTTAGGACTGTGAAAAAGATAAACTATCCATCCTCATCCTTCATAACTTTGACACGGTTGACCACTCCATCCCCCTCCAACGCTCCTCCACCATCGTCCAGCTGGATGGTACTCGCCTGGTTCCATTCTTATCTATCTAATCGTAGCCAAAGAAACACCTGCAATGGCTGCTCAGCCTGCTCCTGCATCGTTACCTCTGGTGTCCCCAAAGGGTCTATCCTTGCCTCCCCCCCCTGCTATATTTCATCTCCATTCTGCCCCTTGGCGACATCATCTGAAAACACCGTGTCAGTTTCCACATGTACGCTGATGACACCTAGCTCTACTTCACCGCCACTTCTCTTGAACCCTCCATGATTTCTAACTTGTCTGACTCCAATTATATATTGGGAAGACAGAAGCCATGAGCTAGATTTTCGGCTATTTTGCGCTTCATTTAGCAGCAGGTGGGGCATTAAATGCTGTTTCTGGATGTGATGTTGGGCGTCCAGGAATTAGCGCCCGGCCGGAAGATTCAGCTATTGGTTTGCACCAGCACAAAAATTTACCGCCCCGCCCTCCGTTTTCAGCGTGATTATGATGTCCATCGTTGTGTAAGGCTGCACTAGCACCCCAGGTGGAACCTTCGGCCTTAAGGCCTCATTTAATGACCGCCCAAGGAAACACCTGAAAAAAGCAGGCGGTCCCAGTGTGCAGCAGGCGCTACTGGCGGCATATTTAAACGGAGGTTGGAGGATCTTATATCACAGTTGTCAGTGACTACCATGGTTGGGCACAGAATGCTGTGTGAGGCTGTGAGTTGCAAATGGCACTTTTATGTGCCATGACACAATGCTTACAAGGTCAGTGAGAGATTTCAATGGGGGGCCATGGATTCGAAGAGGTCGCATACATATGGGGAGGAGGCTTTAACCCCTACAGGTTTACAGGGAATATCGCTCATACCTGAGGTGCAGTGCGTTAGAAGGCTGCGCTTTCAAAAAGAAGTGCTGACAGAGATATGCCAGCTCCTATAGGCAGACCTGCAGCCTACCAGCGCCAACAGGACTGCGCTGCCTGTTGAGGTGAAGGTGACTATGGCGATGGCCTTCTATACCTCCGGCTCCTTCTAGACAGCAGCAGGGGACATGTGCAGCATCTCTCAGCATGCAGCACATTGCTGCATTTGCCAGGTTACAAGGGCACTGTACGCACGCAAAATGGACTTCATAAAGTTCCCAATGAGCAGAGACAGCCAGAATGAGAGAGCACTAGGATTTGGACGATTTGCAAGCTCCCCCATGGTTCCAGGTGCCATTGACTGCACACATGTTGCCTTGCGAGCACCATTACACAATGCAGAGGTCTTCAGAAACTGAAAGGGATATCACCCCCTAAATGTACGGCTAGTCTGCAACCACATGAAGCGCATCCTCACAGTGAATGTCAGCCATCCAGAGAGCACACATGATGCTTTCATCTTGCATGAGAGCAATATCTCACGATTGTTTCAGCGACAAAGACAAGGCTAGGACTGGCTGATCGGGGACAAAGGATATGGCCTGGCCAACTGGCTCATGACCTCCCTCCGGAAACCCGCCACAGAGGCCGAGCAATGCTATAATGAGAGCCATGCAGCCACCCGCGACATCATCGAACAGACAATTGGCGTGCTCAAGCAGCACTTCCGATGCCTGAACCACTCTGGAGGCAGCCTTCAATACTCCCCACAACAGGTCTCCAAATTCATTGTTGTGTGCTGCATGCTACACAACTTAGCCATCACGAGCGACCAGGCATTGCCAGTGGGGATTGCAGGACCACCTCAGGAGGAGGAGCAGGATGAGGAAGAGAAGCCTAGCGAGGAACCCATTGCGGTGAGACAACAACCACAGGGGAGATAACGTGGAGATGAGGCAGCAGCAAGAGCCTTACGCCAGCAGCTCATTGTTGACCGGTTTGCTTGAATGCAGAAGGTGGGGTTGCAGTGTTGACTCTATGCCACTATGCCGGCTAATGTACACTTAATTCTGCAATGAGACACAATACACCAATGGCAAAGGTCAAAGAAACATTTTTATAGATATGAATAATTAAGAATGTTACCCCCCCCACCCCACAAAAAAACTATACAATGGTTAAAATAAAATGTAAATATACAGTTAACAACTTCCGGCATTGAACAAAATATAAATAAACACAAAACTGCTTCATGCAGTGAACACAATGTAAATAAACAGTAAACTGCTTCCTGCAGTGAACAAAAATGTAAATAAACACAAAACTACTTTCTGCAGCAAGACAATTCAAGATGAGTCAATTGTTATTGCACAACTATGTACAATTTTTACAATGCTACATATATCCATGAGCACCAACTTGTGCCGGGCCTTAATCGCTCTGATCCACACTGCTCCCCCCCCCCACGCCCCCCCGCTTCCCTTCAACCCCCCTCCCACGCCTGCTGCTCCTCTTCAATAAGGCCTCAGTTCCTACAGCAAGGGTGCTAAAGGGTGTTGGGGGTCCAGACAATGCAGACGGCGTCTGAGGATGCGCTGGACCAGCTCTTGGCCTGGAAGGCCCGGCTGCGGACTGTTGTGCCTCATCATCGTCGGGAGCAGTCACTGGTGGCTGGGGTGTCAACCATGCATGGTGCATGGTTGGCGAGTCAGTGATGGGAGCTGGAATGCTGTAATCATGAGGAACGACAGCACCTTCCATTTCCTGGGAGCCAATGACTCTCCGATGGGGCTGGGCTTCAGCATCCAGAGCACGATGTGTCTCCACAACTTGTTGGTCTGCTTCAGCACCGTCCCTTCACCGTTGGACAGTGTGGAACGTAGAGAGTATGGTAGCAGACATCGACTGCATCACCTGACCAAGCTAAAGCAAAGCTTGTGCCTGCGATGCATCCGAGTCTGTGACATGATCAAGGGCACGCGCCACACACTCTGGAATACCACTGTCGCTGCTCGAGGCCACCAGCCTCTGTGTGTGGGCAATGATGGCTCTGCTGCACTCCCTAGTCACACTGACAATCTGTGACGCTGCCTCCGCTACTGTCGCAGTAAGCTTGTTAATGCTCTCTGGAATCCAAGCCAATGCATCCATAAGCTCACGGTAGGCAATCCTGTGATTTCCCTGGACATTTCCACCAAGTCCAGTTCCATGTCTGCCTGTCGTTGAGCAGACCGACTTTGCCGATTTACCCTCATGAGCTGGCCTGCCCATGCCCCCCTCCATACCGCAGGAAAGGGCCCGTGGTGGCTATATAGCTGCAAGACTCTTACATAAGGAGCTGATATTTGAACGATTTGCCTGAAAGAACGTTGCTGTGAGTGACAATGCTGACACACTGCTGTGTGTGTGCAGTTCAGACATCACCTTGGTGCCAATTAAAGTTTTACGTTGATTGAAGTTAAGTTTTATTTAACCCTTTCATGTTAAGGAATCACCAGTGTGTAATGGTCCAGCTATCTGAGACAATGCGCAACAAGGGTATGTTCAATAAAAAATGTTTTATACCAACATTGATCTGAAATCATAAGTATCACGGGCAAAAACACCCCAACCCGGCCCACAGCCCACTTTTTGCACCATTGACATCAATCAAATGGTCAACATGTCCAGCAAAATAGAATACAAATGCAAAGCAGGAGGGTGGCCCCTTCCCCCCATACATTACAACAAATTGCATACACCGAGATGGAGATGTAACACAGACATACACCTCACTTTCTTTCCCCCCTCCCCTTCTTTTCTCCACCTCTACCCCTTCCCTTCCTCGCTCCACACTGCCTGGCCGAAGAGCTCCTCATTGGGGTGGATGAAGGCAGAGGCAGTGGTTGGACTGGTATGGGAGCAGGGGATGCTGAGGGGGGATCATTCTCGGATCCAGAAGCAGGATCTTGGTCCTGCCTCTCAACTGTCGTTCACAGTGGTGGTGCGGAACCTAGGGGTAGAGTGCCGCGCTCTGGGACCACTGGGAGGTCTGTGCCAGCAGTGTTCTTGGCTGTTGCCCCCAGGGCCTCCGCCATCTGCGGAACGTACTCAGTCATGGTGGCCAGCTGTCAGGATATGCCGCCCAATGCAACGAGGAGCTGGTCACCAATGTCTAGTCCTCCTAGACAACTGTACCATCCCTCCGCTCTCATGTCGCGCTCGTGGACTAGACCTGCCAAACCTCCGCGGGGTCGGTGCTGTCTTGGGGACAAATGCCTTGGCGGGGTGCTTGGGGCTGGTACCTCCAGAGTGGAGTTGGGAATGACCAGAGGAGCACTAGATGGCCTTGGGGTGGAATGGCTTCTGGAGCGTGGCGATGCAGGTTCCTCGAAGTCCGCGCTCTCATCTGTAGAGAACGGACCCAGCGGGCGAGAATCAGAGCTCCTCAGCAGATGTAGGATCGCCCGACGAGTCCGGCCCCGTGCCCCCACCTTCTGGTCTCTGTGGTCTTGTCTGGGGCCGCGCTGCTGGCTGAGTTGCAAAACACAAATGAATTATTAAAGGAGAAGGGAGTGCTAAGGTCACAAGGTGATTCCAGCGCTACATACAACATATGCACGACAAAAGCACCACCGCTATCAAGATCATCACAGCCATCGCATTTCATGACCATTAACACATTGTGCATTGCAATGATTTTCATTCGGCCAGCATTATTTCTGTGACAATTTTAGAAATCATCGATCATATATGATTGTTTGGATATGAATGGGTATGACATCTATTGACTTTACATCACGCAATGGTGTAAACTTTACTCATGTCACTTCACTTCAGGGTGTGCAGATGCTTGCATGACTGTCTGGGTGTGCTTCCCCACAAGTGCGAGCACCCGCTCCTCCATCTCAGTGATGTCGCTGATGACTGGTGGCCCCCCATCCGTTTGCCTCTGCACGGACCTCATCGTCAAGAACTTCTTCTGTAAAAGGTGAGAGGACGACATGGCATGAGATCCTTGCGTGATATCAATGCTAAGTACTGTCACAGAGACGGATACAACACATAACCGACAGATGTAATCATGATTATTATGATAGTTATCATTTTTTACCTAAAGACGTACACCGTGACCGCAGGGTTCGAGTACAACATTCCCAGTAAAAGTCACTGCTGATAGTCACTCATGACTGCTACAAATCAAATTATATAAATACATAAGTACATGTAAATAAATGTAATATTTACTCTTGCGTATCCCACAAGGTCGTTCCATCCTTTGCGGCATTGGTTGCCCTCACGCACCTCATTGGTCGCCGACTATACCACCTTTGCTATCTCGGCCTATATCTTCTGGTAGGCCTTTGGAGTGGGCTTCCCATGCCCTCCCTGGGTCAAATCACCCCAGCTTGACTCGACCTCCTGCAGGAGGGAGGCATTTGCCTTGCCCGAGAACCTCCTCGCTCTATTACGCCCTCCAATGTGCTCCTCTCCCAGCTCACTGTTCTTGCCAATGTCAGTCTCCACAGCGTGCTGTGATGCCTCCTCCTCTTCCTCCATTATAGGCCAAATTCGGGCAAATATCTGGCTGGTAACAGCTAATTTTTGTTTCTCTATTTGCTCTAAAGCTCTAAACTCTCCCCCCTTCCGCCCAAAGCAGCCACACCACACCCACACATGCCTTCACTCCCTCTCAGCTCCCTCTCTCGCTGTCTCCTCTTCTGCGCATGTCATGATGACCCTTGACCTCCTGAATCGCGGGAATCGAGCGTTGCCATGCCTTTGCTAAGGATGGCGACACTTTACGGCAGAAGGTCAGAGAGATTTAACGCTAACACCCATTTCATATCGCTCGCGGTAATGCCCAATTTCAAAAATGGAGACTAGGGGCTTTGAGAATGGGCGACAAGCCGGTGATCTGAAAACCCATCTTTACCGCGCACGCTGGAAATACCGCCCATTTTTGGGCTATCTGCACAAAAGTGTAAAATCTAGCCTATGTCCCCTAGTTTTAGTTTCCCCTATGAGTAGAATTATCCTCTCTGCATCCATCTTGTCGAGCCCCCTCATTATCTTATCAGTTTCAATAAGATCACCTCTCATTCTGCTGAACTCCAATATGTACAGGCCCAACCTACTCAACCTATCTTCATAAGTCAACCCCCTTATCTCCGGAATCAACCGAGTGAAACTTCTCTGAACAGCCTCCAATGCAAGTATATCCTTCCTTAAATACGGAGACCAAAACTGTACGCAGTAGTCCAGGTATGGCCTCACCAAGACCCTGTACAGTTGTAACAGGACTTCACTGCTTTTATACTCTACCCCCTTGCAATAAAGGTCAACATTCCATTTGCCTTCCTGATTACTTGCTGTACCTGCATACTAACTTTTTGTGTTTCATGCACAAGGACTCCCAGGTCACTCTATACTGCAGCAAATTGCAATTTTTCTCCATTTAAATTATAATTTGCTTTTCTATTTTTTCTGCCAAAGTGGATAACCTCACATTTTCCCACATTATACTCCATCTGCCAAATTTTTGCCTACTCACTTAGCTTGTCTATATCCCTTTGCAGATTTTTTGTGTCCTCCTCACAATTTGCTTTCCCACCCAACTTTGTATCATCAGCAAACTTGGCTACATTACACTCGGTCCCTTCATTCAAATCATTAATATGGATTGTAAATAGTTGAGGCTCCAGCACCAATCCCTGCGGCACTTCACTAGTCACTGATTGCCAATGGGAAAATGACCCAGTTATCCCGACTCTCTGTTTTCTGTTAGTTAGCCAATCCTCTATCCATGCTAATATATTACCTCCAACCCAGTGAGCTTTTATCTTGTGCAGTAACCTCTTATGTGGCACCTTATCGAATGCCTTCTGGAAATCCAAATACACCACATCCACTGGTTCCCCCTTATCCACCTTGCTCGTTACATCCTCAAAGAACTCCAGCAAATTTGTCAAACATAATTTCCCTTTCATAAAACCTTGCTGACTCTGCTTGATTGAATCATGCTTTTCTAAATGTCCCGCTACTGCTTCCTTAATAATGGACTCAAGCATTTTTCCAATGACAGATGTTAGGCTAACTGATCCATAGTTTCCTGCTTTTTGTCTGCCTCTTTTTTTAAATAGGGGCTTTACATTTGTGGTTTTCCAATCAGCTAGGACTGCCCCAGAATCCAGGGAACTTTGGTAGATTACAACCAATGCATCCACTATCTCTGCAGCCACTTCTCTTAAGACCCTTGGATGTAAGGCATCAGGTCCAGGGGACTTGTCCGCCTTTAGTCCCATTATTTTACCTAGTACTACTTCATTAGTGTTAGTGATCGTATTAAGTTCCTCCCTCCCTATAGCTCCTTGATTTTCCACTATTTGGGATGTTTTTAGTGTCGTCTATCGTGCAGACCGATAAAAAATATTTGTTCAACGTCTCTGCCATTTCCCTGTTCTCCATTATTAATTCCCCAGTTTCATCCTCCAGGGGACCAACATTTACTTTAGCCACTCTTTTCCTTTTTATGTACCTGTAGAAATTCTTACTATCTATTTTTATATTTCATGCTAGTTTACTTTCAAAATCTATCTTCCCTCTCTTAATAATTTTTTTGTCGTTCTCTGCTGGCTTTTAAAAAATTCCCAATCCTCTGGCCTCCCTCTAGTCTTGGCCACATTATATGCCTTTGTTTTCAATTTGATACCCTCCCTTATTTCCTTACCTTAGCCATGGATAGTTATCCCTATCATCGTCCATGGACGGACAATGGAAGAACATGACCAGCGACTTCACGCAGTTATGGCTAGACTTGCTACACATAAGATTTCACTTAATGCCGATAAGTGTATATTCGCTGCTGGAAAAATTTGGGGCTAGACTTTCCATTAGGTGGCTAAGGCCCCAAAAAATGGGCCATGTTCCAGCGATATGGAACGTCTTGGCCTTGCTGATTGCCGGCACAAGGCCCATTTTTTTTTGCGACTTTCCACTCGGCCTTAACCTGGCAAATGGACGATGTGATTTTTTTGCGATCTCACGATCACCCACCAAAAATGGAAGTCAAAGAAGAAAAAAAAGCTTTTCCCTAGCAATGCTATTCTGCGCATGTGTGGGATTTTTTTTGTGGTTGAGTTTCTTTGCTGCGTTTTGAGAGGTCAGCGGTCATCACACATGCTTAGAAGCACAGGGAGGGTCAGAGAGAGAGAGAGAGAGAGAGAGAGAGAGAGAGGAAGGAAGAAAGGAAGAGCTGTTTGTGGTTGTTGGAAGTGATTGTTGAATTCAGATTGAAAAATAACTTCTTATCGACTTATAATTATTTCTTTTTGCACAATATTGAAAAATAATACAATATAATAAATTATATAATATATATAGAAATATATATTTAAATATATTGAAATATAATACAGATAACAAAAAATGGAGGGAGAAAGTGATAGGAAAATGGCTAAATCCTTTAGCGAGGAGGCCAACGAGGCACTCATTAACATAGTAAGTGGCAGGTGGGATGATTTGACACGGGGTGAGCATGGGAAACCTCCACCCTGTGCATATCGGAAAATATGGGCTGAGATTGGCAATGTCGTAACCGCGGCCTCGAATGAAGTAAGTACACCGCAGGAAAAGCTGGAACAGCTTGCTGGCAGCAGCCAGAGTAAGTTGTATTTTATTTTTTTTAATTTTACATATGTAATATTTAAATGATGCATGCAAATTTTAATTGGCATCTTGAATGTCATTTCATTATAGTATTAATTAATTAACTTATGCATCCGAACACTTAGTTGAATTTTATATTATGAAATATTGTTCATATGCAAAGCAAATTTCTAATGGAACATTTGAATCTGTCAATCTTAAATGTTTATTACCAAGTCCAGTAGCTTATGTCATGCAATGTTATCTTATCATTTACAGAAGAAGATATCTATCAATCGTGCCGAGCAGAGGAGGATGGGCGGCGGCTCTGCTCAGGTGCAGATTTTATAGGAATACGAGGAGCTTGCGGTCGCTTTAGTGGGGCCTGACAGCCGTTCAGTCACGACCCGTGTTGAGGCCGAACCCACCCTTGAGTCTTGTGAGTAATGGGAACTGTGCAATGAGTCAAACATTATTAAATACATCTTAAAGATAACTTAGTTACGCATGTAATGTTCTGCAATTATAATGCAATATGATATATACTTTTGATGTACTCTTGATTTACGAATGAGGTCATGGCAGCCCTGGTGAACCCTTCTGCATATGGGGTATTGAAACGTATTCTTATGTTATGGGTTATTGAAAAATTGATATGTATTGATATGTATGTTTACTAATAATGAGCACCGTTAATGTCCTAATAAGTTGTTTCGAAATATCATTTGTCTTTTTAAGGTCAAGTGTCATTAGAGTCAGTGGACTCAGCCACTACTCCTGCACCGTCAAATACCTCGCAGGAGGAAGAGGAGGAACTGCTGCCAAATGTGGAGCAAGAGCAGGAGGAGGAGGAAGAGGATGATATTCTTTTTGTGGGGGGGAACAACCTGCGGCCATCTCTATTGAGATGGATGAGGCACCGGGACCAAGCGGTGTGCAGGTGGTTACGTCAAGGCGCAAAATATTGCAAACACCGACCCCACGGAGGTCGGGTCAGCGGGGTGAGCAATCGCCTACCATGGAGGGCCAGACAGAGAGCTTGGTATCCCTGTGCAGGGAGACGGTCGCGATCGGTCATGACCTTATCCAGGGTTTCACGGGTTTCTCCACAATCTGGAGCCAGTTCTCCGCGAACTGGAGCCAGTTTCCAGCAACTGGAGCGAGTTCAGCACAAACTTCTCCAACTGGTCTTCCGTGCAAGCACAGACAGCACGGGAGACGTTGGAGGCCAGTCGTCAGCAGACCGCCACAACCAATGCCCTTCGGCATGCATTGCTGGCTGGACACGGCGCTGCACTCCAAGGTGTCGTATCAGCTCGCAGTGAAACCCCGAGCATGCAAGCGAGTACAGAGCACACAGTTCCTCCTGACTCGGAAGTGGAGCCTCAGGCTTCTGCTTCCACTTCTTCACCTCCACCACGGCGGAAGTCTTGCCGTCCCACACTGCACAACGCGTTCGTGTCGGTCTGCGTAGACCAAAACGGGCGGATGGGGTAAGAACACGGGGTGGGACAGGACCTGGAGGGAAACGTGGCTGCAGGTAGGGAGAGTGTGTGTTTTTCATTGTTAAATTGTGTTTTCTTTTTTTTAAATTGTTAACGTTTTGTTCAAGGTTCATTGGGATTTGAGGGAAGGGCGGGTTGGGGGGTTGGGGGCGCGGGGGTGGAGGGAGGTTGTTGTTAAATAGTTTTTTTTTAATTAATTTGTTCGCTGTCTTTGTTAACAACAAAAATCTTTAATTCAACAAATTTTGTGCCTTCTCTCTTAGTTACATTAGTTAACAAATTTACAGTTGTTCATCCTTATTTGTTTATTCTTTTATTATAGCAGTACTTTACTTAAACTTTACTTAAAGTAAGCATTTATTCTGATGCCAGGCCAGTGCAGGCAAGACAACAATGAGAACCCCATGCAAATGAAACTTTTGATTAACCCTAACAGTAAATGAAAATTTGAATATCCACAATGATAGCTCATGCAAAGCGTTCATTAATGAGCTGCTGACGCAACAGCTTAGCGGCCGTGTAACTGCCACTGGATTCTGGTTTTCGGGAGGGGGGGTGGTGGTACCGGTGCTAGATTGCCAGGCTGATTGTGCTCCCCTATGTCCTCGCCTACATCCTCTTCTGCATCTTCCTCCTCTTCATCCTCGCCGGCTGGCTCTTCTGTCTCCCCTCCTTCTGGAGGTGGACCTGCAGCCCGATCTGGCATTATTTATCCTCTCTTTAGAGCTAGGTTATGCAACATGCAACACACCACAATAAACTCAGCGACCTGGTCAGGGTGGTACTGTAGACTGCCTCCAGAATGATCCAGGTATCTGAAGCGCTGCTTTAGGACTCCAATTGTCTTTTCAACGATGTTGCGAGTTGCTATGTGACTTTCATTGTAACGATTCTGTGCTTCAGTGATGGGATTATGCAGTGGGGTCATCAGCCAACTGGCAAGGCCATATCCTTTATCTCCCAGCATCCAACCGTGACCTTCTGGCTGATTGACAAACAGATCAGGGATAGCACTTTCACGTAAGATGTGCGCATCATGGATGCTGCCAGGAAATGTAGCATTTACTGTCATAATTGTTTGATTGTGGTCAACAACAAGCTGCACATTTAGTGAGTGGAACTCCTTTCTGTTATGAAACTCTTCCGCGTTCTTTAAGGGTGCTTTCAGGGCAATGTGCTCCCTGCACCTTGGGGAAGTCTGCTATTCTCGAGAAAAGCCCTCTCGGTCTGTGCCTCCCTGATCATTGGGAAGCTTATGAATTCCATCCTGCGAGCGTGAAGGGCTTCAGTCACCTGCTGAATGCAGCATTGTGTAACGTGCTGAGAGATATGGCAGATGTCACCAGCTGAAGCCTGAAAAGATCCAGATGCGTAGAATGTTGGGGCAGCAGTAACCTTCACCTCAACGGACAGTGCGGTTCGGATGGTGTGGAAGGCTGCAGATCACTCTTGATGAGTTGACATATCTCACCGATGACCTCCTTCCGAAATCGCAGCCTCCTAAGACAAGCATTTTCAGACAAGTTCAGGTAAGATTGCTTTTCCAAGTACCTTCATTGGCTATTCAGTCTCCTCCTCTGTCTCCGTCTACGCATTACTCTGCCACCTCTTCGATTGATCCTTTCAGTAACCAATGTGTGAGCAGTTGCAATTAAAAGCAGGGAAAGCATAAGCCCCATATCACTATCAATAATTACTTTCACTAATTTTAATAATCTCTCTACTCTCTACTCTCTAATCACTGTACTCTCTGTGCTCTCTACACTGTATACCAGTCAGTTTGATAGGCCCCAACAATATCAGTAAATAATTTCACTATGTAAAAGCTATTTACAAAATAATTTCAATATATAAAACCTATTTACCAAAAATAACTTGATAATACCTCTTTATATTCCCTGTTCCAATATTCTGAGTACAATTATCTTTAAATTAACTCTCTAAATAACTCACAACTAATTCTCCACCCTTCGTCCAAAGTTCAAAATGGCGTCCATAGTGTCCATTTCCTTCTCTTTAGCCCAGTAAAAGCAACTATTTCTGAGCACTCTTTTGGGCCTTCCATCGGCCCAGCGAAGTGCATGCTAGGTGCCGAAACTTGGGATTGGCCTTGTGTGGGCGATCAAAGTGGAAACTTAGGCACCTGTTTTTCTGGTGATGTTTTGGGCCTAGTTTCCACTTTTTGCTCAAAATGGGCGATAGAGGTCCGTTTTGGGCGATAGATGGGCCATAGATGAGCGATGTGAAGTGGAAAGTCTAGCCCAAACTTTCTGGGCTACAGAGTCACAGTACATGACATGATCCAGGGAATGCAGGAGGCTGCCAATGTCAAAGAATTTTCATCATTCCTCGGCACTTGCAACTTCTATCTGAAGTTCGTCCCGCACTACGCGTACATTGCCTAACCACTTCGCAAGTTGCTGCGGAAGGACATCCCTTGGGATTGGAAACATTCCCAGGCTCAGACATTCACCACGCTTAAGAAGAAAACCACATCCCCTCCTATACTTGCGCACTTTGAGCCGAATGCCACTACGTATGTCACCACGGATGCATCAGGCACCGCCATGGGTGCTGTGCTCTCGCAATGGATTGACGGCCTGGAACGCCCAGTAGACTTTGCCTCTCGCACACTCTTGTCTGCAGAACGTAAGTACTCTACAGGGGAACGCGAAGCACTCGCTTGCATCTACGTATGTGAAAGCTGGCACATCTACCTCTATGGCAGGAAATTTACCCTCCGTATGGATCACCAAGCACTAACTACGCTACTCACCACAACTGGATCTGGGCTCAGACCATTCCGAATCAGCCGATGGTCAGATCGCCTTCATCAGTATAACTTTGATGTACAATACATCTATTGTGTTCCTAACACAGGTGAGGCTGCACACAGAGAGGTTAAAGTAACAGTGACCTCAGCCTTTAATAAGACACTCCAGAGTGAGGAACACGCCTTAGGGGCCGGCTTATATACAGTGCTCCCAAGGGATGCTGGGATCCCTTGGGACTTCAGGGATGAACTCCCTGGTGGCGGAACATGCTTTACAGATACACAACATCACTCCCCCCGCAAAGTCAAAGTGAAAACTATTTACAAGGTGAGGTGGTCGGGAGCCTTTCTTTCCCTGGTGGACCGCCTCGGTACAAATGTCTGTTCTGGTGTGTTGGCTGTGCCCTCGCTGGGCTGGCGTGTTGTTGGCCCTGCAGGGCTGCTAGGTGAGCCTGGTCTTGCTGGGCTGTTGGGCATGATGGGTTTGATTTCCTGGTCCGGCGTGGTGTCGTTGAACCTTTGAGTGTGTGTTGTGGGCTCGAAAAAGATGGTGTCTGCTGTGGGTTGTTCAGGACAATCTGTGAACCGCAGCCTCGTTTGGTCCAGGTGCTTTCTGCAAATTTTTCCATTGTCTAGTTTGACTACAAACACCCTATTCCCTTCTTTAGCTATCACTGTGCCCGCGATCCACTTGGTGCCAGGTCCATAGTTTAGCACATACACAGGGTCATTCAGATCAATTTCCCGTGACACAGTGGCGCGACCATCGTTTACATTTTGTTGCTGCCGCCTGCTCTCTACCTGAACATGCAGGTTGGGGTGAACCAGCGAGAGTCTGGTTTTAAGTGTCCTTTTTATGAGCAGCTCAGCCGGGGGCACCCCTGTGAGTGAGTGGGGTTTCGTGCGGTAACTGAGCAGTACTCGGGACAGGCGGGTTTGGAGTGAGCCTTCTGTGACTCGTTTAAGGCTCTGTTTGATGGTTTGTACTGCCCGCTCTGCCTGCCCATTGGAGGCTGGTTTAAACGGGGCCGAGGTGACATGTTTGATCCCATTGCGGGTCATGAATTCTTTAAATTCGGCACTGGTGAAACATGGCCTGTTGTCACTGACCAGTATGTCAGGCAGGCCGTGGGTGGCAAACATGGCCCTTAGGCTTTCAATGGTGGTGGTGGCGGTGCTTCCCGACATTATTTCACATTCAATCCATTTTGAAAAAGCATCCACCACCATCAGGAACATTTTACCGAGAAACGGGCCCGCATAGTCGACATGGATCCTCGACCATGGTCTGAAGGGCCAGGACCACAAACTTAGTGGTGTCTCTCTGGGCACGTTGCTCAACTGAGCACATACGCTGCATTGCCGTACACAGGACTCTAAGTCAGAGTCGATACCGGGCCACCATACGTGGGATCTGGCTATTGCTTTCATCATTACTATACCCGGGTGCATGCTGTGGAGATTCAAGATGAACGTCTCTCTGCCCTTTTTTGGTAGCACTACATGGTTACCCCACAACAGGCAGTCTGCCTGAATGGACAGCTCGTCCTTTCGCCGCTGGAACGGCTTGATTGGCTCTTGCATTTCAACAGGGATGCTGGCCCAGCTCCCATGCAGTACACAATTTTTTTACTCGGGACAGCAGAGGATCTTGGCTGGTCGAAGTCCTAATCTGGCGGGCTGTGACAGGTGATTTATCATTTTCAAACGCTTCCATGACCATCAACAAGTCTGCGGGCTGCGCCACCATCAACAAGTTTGCAGGCTGCGCCATTTCCACCCCCGTGGTGGGCAATGGTAGCCGACTGAGAGCATCCGCACAGTTCTCGGTGCTTGGCCTGTGGCGAATTGTATAGTTATAAGCTGATAGCGCGAGTGCCCACCTTTGTATGCGGGCTGGGGCATTGGTATTTATCCCCTTGTTTTCAGCGAACAGGGATGTGAGGGGCTTGTGATCGGTTTCCAGCTCAAATTTGAGGCCAAACAGGTACTGATGCATTTTCTTTACCCTGAACACATGCTAATGCCTCTTTCTCAATCATGCTGTAGGCCCTCTCGGCCTTAGACAAGCTCCTGGAAGCATAGGCGACAGGTTGCAACTTCCCCGCAATGTTAGCCTGTTGTAATACACACCCGACTCCGTACGACGATGCGTCACATGCTAGCACAAGTTTTTTACACGGGTTATACAATACAAGCAGCTTGTTGGAGCATTAAGTGTTTCTAGTTTTCTCAAAAGCAATTACTAGGTTCTTTCCCCATACCCAGTTCTCACCTTTGCGCAATAACACATGTAGGGGCTCTAAAAGGGTGCTGAAGGGTAGGAAGTTACCAAAATAGTTGAGGAGTCCCAGGAACAACCGCAGCTCCGTGACGTTCTGTGGCCTGGGCGCATTCCTGATGGCCTCTGTCTTGGCGTCTGTGGGCCGAATGCCATCCGTCGCGATCTTTCTCCCCAAAATCTCCACTTCTGTTGCCATGAAGATGCATTTCGACCTCTTCAGCCACAACCCTATGCAATCCAGTCACTGTAGGACCTCCTCCAGGTTTTGTAGGTGCTCAGCGGTGTCCCAACCTGTGACCAATATGTCGTCCTGAAACACCACCATGTGTGGTACCGTCTTGAGTAGGTTCTCCATGTTTCTCTGGATGATCGCTGCAGCCGACCGAATTCCAAATGGGTATCTGTTGTAGATGAACAGTCCCTTGTGCGTGTTGATGCAAGTGAGGCCCTTTGAAGACTCCTCCAGCTCCTGCGTCATCTAGGCCGAAATCAGGTCGAGCTTGGTGAATGTCTTGCCTCCTGCCAGCATTGCAAATAGGTCGTCTGCCTTAGGTAGCGGTATTGGTCCTGTAGCGAGAAACGATTAATACTTACTTACTTTATAATCGGCGCAAATCCTGACAGTGCCATCACTTTTGAGTACTGGAACAATCGGGCTGGCCCACTCGCTTAATTCCACTGGGGAGATGATGCCCTCGCATTGCAGCCTGTCCAACTTGATTTCCACTCTCTCTCTCATCATGTGAGGTACCGCTCGCGCCTTGTGGTAAATGGGTCGTGCCTCTGGGACCAAGTGGATCCGTACCTTCGCCACGGCAAAGTTTCCAATGCCTGGCTCAAAAAGGGAAGGAAATTTGTTCAGAACCTGGGTACATGAGGCCTGATAGCGCTCGGATGTCATCCCAGTTCCAGTGGATTTTGCCCAGCCAGTTCCTTCCAAGCAGTGTGGGGCCATCGCCCGGGACAATCCAGAGTGGCAATTCGTGCACCGTGCCCTCATAGGTGACCTTGACCATGGCGCTGCTCAGGACAGTGGTAAGCTCTTTGGTGTACGTTCTCAGTTTCGTGTGGATGGGGCTCAGGGCTGGTCTGAATGCCTTGTTGCACCACAGTCTCTCAAACATCTTTTTACTCATGATGGATTGGCTAGCGCCAGTGTCCAGTTCCATGGCTATGGGTAAGCCATTCAATTTTACGTTTAGCATTATAGGTGGACATTTCGTCGAAAATGTGTGCACCCCGTGTACTTCAGCATCTGCCTCCTCTCTCTGAGGCTCGAAATTGCTTTGATCCACCATGGACCGATCTTCCTCTTCCACGTGGTGGTTAGCAGGTTTTGCAGAGCTTGCAGCTTGTTTGCAAGCTTGTTGGAGGTGCCCCATTGTTCCACAGCTCTTGCAAACATACCCTTTGAAGTGGCATCAATAGCCTCCACAACGCCAACAACATGTGAATTGCCTTGCATTCATCCTTTGTTGGGGACTCAGTCATCTGGGTCACCTGAGGCCTGCTGGCAGTTGCAGACTCGTGGGTTCTGCCCTGTACATTTCTGCTCGCAAACACAGTTCCAGTTAACTTATGAACATTGCTAGCACTTGTGTGCTGAGAGATTTGTTTGGTGTTATCACTGGTGGACATAAATGCCTGTGCTATTGCAATGGCCTTACTGAGGGTCGGTGTCTCTACAGTCAAAAGTTTTCGTAGGATGGTCTCGTGGCCAATGCTCAGTACAAAAAAGTCTCTGGGCATTTGCTCCAGGTAGACATCAGACTCACATTGTCCTGCAAGTCGCCTTAGCTCGGCGACGTAGCTCGCCACTTCTGACCTTCAGATCGCTGGCACGTGTAGAACCGATACCTCGCCATCAGCACGCTCTCCCTCGGGTTAAGATGCTCCAGAACCAGTGTACACAGCTCCTCATACGACTTATCTGTGGGTTTCACCGGGGCCAGAAGATTCTTCATGAGGCTGTAGGTCGGTGTTCCGCAGATTGTGAGGAGGACCGCTCTCTTTTTTGCAGCGCTTCCTTCTCCGTCCAGCTCGTTGGCTACAAAGTACTGGTCTAGCCATTCGACATAGGCTTCCCAATCCTCACCCTCCGAGAACTTCTCCAGGATGCCCAGTTTGCTGCATCTTTGCGTTGGATTTGTATTCTCGTCGCCAGTTATTGTGTTCCTAACACAGATGAGGCTGCACACAGGTTAACGTAACAGTGACTTCAGTCTTTAATAAGACTACTGGGATAACTTGGGACTTCAGGAGATGAGCTCCCTGGTGGCGGAACATGCGAGTGCATGCTTTACAGATACACAACAACATCGCTGGCAGTAACAACCACGAAGCTGACATGCTCAACCACTTTATAACTGATTCGGACTTTGATGCTGACTTGTTCACAGATGACGACACGTATGTCACATCAATCATCACTCAGTCCATCAGAAACCTTATCTCCTGTGACAAACACAAAATCGAATCCAGCACGTGAGCCACTTGCTCCAGATTGAGTGGCCTAAGCAAATTCCAGAAGAGCTGAAATTCTTCCACAGACTTTGCGATGAATTTTCCGTTTGGAACGATGGCTGCCTAGCTCGTGGTGATAGAGCAGTAATTCCCAAGTCGCTTCAACAACGCGTTCTCTCATTGCACACGATGTACACCCTGACATTGTCCGCATGAAGCAGAGATGTTGCGATTCAGTATGGTGGCCTGGGATTGATACTCGCATCGAGGAGTTTGTCTCACACTGCGAAGCATGCAGTCTGAGCGAAAAGGCCACAAACATCCGACCAGCGCCAATGAAGCCCATTCCATGGCCATAAAGACCATGGCAACAACTTCAGTTGGGTATCTTCGGTCTAGTTGAAGCAGCTCCACAGCACGAGCGTTCCTTGTTTTAGTACATGACCTGCATTCCAAATGGCCCGAAATTGCTACAACCAGTCAGTGACCTCATCACTGATCGTCACTATTCTGCAGCGTATGTTCACGAAGTGGGGCCTCCCAGAGGTCATAATGACTGACAATGGACCACAGTTTGTGTCTGACCAGTTCGTGGATTTCCTCACTCGTCATGCTATCGAGCATCGCCTTACTGCTCGGTACAATCCTCAAAGCAATGGAGGTGTTGAGCGATTTAATCGCGTCATCAAAGTGGGTTTGAAAGTCAACCTTGCAGCAGGCCAAACATTCGACGAAGCGGTTAAAACCATTCTCTGCACATACCGTTTGACAAAGTACTCGCTAACAGGGAAGACACCCGCTGAGCTAATGATTGAGCAGAATCTTCGCTTGCTACTGGACATTCTCAAACCCCCGGCCAAACCTAGCACGAAGATAACCACACTCGCATCCCAGATTTCAGAATGCCAACGAAAAGCGAAGTCGTACACTGACACAAAATTATGTGCTCGAAAGTCCCAACCGAAGAACGGAGATTGGGTCAGAGTTAAGCGGCCAAACTGGAGTCATAAGCTCGCATCTTCACTTTCGCCTCCAAAACAGATCGGGCGAAAGTTCAGCCCTCACAGCTATGAGCTCAATGGTGGAACTTGATGGAACGCTCGTAAACTAATCGCAACTCAGAGACCAACAGACCAGCAGGATGGAACAGAGGCACTGTTCTGTTTCCCAACTGAAAACCTTCATCAAACACTGCAAGCTCCACGCCAGTCTCAGCGTATCAGAACACGGCTTGGCTATCTCAAGGACCTTGACTGTTCATAGTCTGTGTTTTTTACAAGGGGGGAAATATGTTGTGTTCATTCTCTATTTGTTGGTTACACGAACCCTCACCAGACATGCATTAGGACCCTGCAGGGGGTATTCACGCCTGCTATAAACATGCTGATTTTGGATGCCATTTTGAGAGTTGCTATAAAGGACACAGTTAGCTACACTACAGTTAGTCTGTTTATTTAAGAACACAACACATAGCAGCAGTGGGAGTGTATTGAGAGGAAGGCTGTAAATGATTGAGTTTATGTGCATGGATCATTAGAAGCCATTGGGTGCAGAAGTAAAACTTCATTTTTCTTATGCATTCTGAAAGCCATCCCACAGACTGTTGAGAGGGACCATATGCATGAAAAACTTCATAGTGTGTGAGATTCATGTTAGAAGTATAGGCTAGACTTTCCATTAGTTTTGCATCGCTACTGCCCACTTAACGTCCATTTTAATGCTGAGATGAGGTATACCGCCCAGATATCACCCATTTCACAAAAAAATGGAAACTAACGCCCATTTATCGCTCACTTATCGCCCAGCATTACTTTCAGCATTTAGTTAACGCCGAGAATTAATAGTACTGCCCGAGCATTTTTTTTTGTCGTAAAGATCAGAATAGCCAAAACTAATGCCCATAATATTGCCGAGCGTTACTTTTGGCTTCTCGCCCACATAGCGCCAAAAATATCGCTCGCCGAAAGAAACGCTGAAGCAAAGTTGCTCTTTCCTGACTTTAACCCAGCGGTATGGACGCCATTTTGTAAATCAGAGGACTTTTCATATAAAAGGCTGCTTCAACTTCTGGGGAATTTTGATGTAATGTGGAGTTATTTTAAGGTGATTTGAAAATCTGAACAAACATCTTATCATACTGTGGACGATTTGAATTTATTTTAGGTGTTTTAGTAGGTAAATTTATTGTTTGTGACCAACAGGTATAATACTGATTGTGATTGTAATGGGGCTTGTAATTTCTCAGCCTGTCTTGATGACTACGCACATGCTGCAGACTAGAGATGGCAGAAGGTATATTGAAGAGCATTATGTGCCCATTCAAAGAGGTGGCAGACTGCTGAGGAGGACACCCGCGCATTTACAGGGAGAAGCGGTCTTACCTGAACTTGTCCGATAACACATGCCTTAGGAGACTGCACTTCTGGAATGTTATGTATGCAATAAAGGTTAAAACTGAGTATTGTTTAACTAAGCAAGGTATGACTTGGCTGTGCTTTATTTAGGCCCAAAGTGCCTGACTCACAAAATGGCTGGCCTTTTATACCAGAGCAGCACCATGTGCGTGCTGCTCAGTGGCCTCCAACAATGACACCATCTGGGGGCTACAAACAGCATGTACATACATGACAATACCCTCCTCAGAGATCTTATCACAGTCTTTCACAGGTTGAGACGGTCCTGTGATTTACGCTCCCGGGTTGACTGCCTCAGTTCAATTCCGGCCTTGGGAGTCTGTTGTGGCTGGTTGCTGGATGGCTGATTTGTTGGGGATGGCAGTGGCCGCGTCAGGAATTGCAAGTCCATCTTTATTGAACAAGTCCATGATGGAAATTTCGGGTTCACTGATGACCCTTGAGTCCACTGGCGGCTGCTGGCAGGTTGGTTGGTCGGCGACGATTTCTTCATCCGACTGTTCTGGCTTGTCTGTGTGCCTCAGCTTTGTTTGATCCATGTGTTTCCTGCAAGTTTACCCATTCTTGATAACAAATACTCTGTTGCCTTCCTTGGCCATGACCGTACCAGCAATCCATTTGGGATCTTGACCATAATTCCACACATATACAGGATCACTTGCAGAAATCTCGCGTGACACAGTTGTGGGATCATGGTACCCTTGTTGACTCTGTCTTTTGTATTCAACATGATTATTTAAATCCGGGTGTACAAGAGATAACTTGGTCTTAAGACCTCTTTTCATCATGAGTTCAGCAGGTGAGACCCCTGTGAGTGTGTGGGGTCTTGTCCTGCAACTCAGCAATATGCAAGACAAGCGGGTCTGCAGTGACCCTTGGGTTACTCTCCTCATGCTTTGCTTGATAATTTGTACTGCACGTTCTGCTTGCCCGTTGGATGCAGGCTTGAACAGTGCTGACCTTACATGTTTTATGCCGTTAAGTTTTACAAACTCCTGAAACTCCTGACTGCTAAAGCATGACCCATTGCTGCTCACCACTATGTCAGGCAGACCATGTGTCGTGAACATGATATTGAGATTCTCTATGGTTGCCGTGGACATACTGGATGACATGATTATGCATTCTATCCACTTCGAATAAGCATCCACCATCACTAAAAACATCTTGCCCAGGAAGGGACCTGCAAAATCTACATGGATCCTGTACTAAGGTTTGGATGGCCATGACCACAGACTCAGCAGCGATTCCGCTGGTGCTTTGCTGAGTTGCACTGATGCACGCATGCTTTCAGGTTAGAATCAATTCCTGGCCACCATACGTGGGACCTGGCGATGGCCTTCATCATACCAGGCTGTGTAACTCACACACAAACTTCTCTCTCCCTTTCTTAGGCATTACAATTCGATTGCCCCACAATATACAATCTGCTTGAAGAGACAGTTCGTCCTTGTGACGAATGTACGGTTTGGCCTCCTCGCTTAGGTATGGCAGACCAATCCCCTTTGAGAATGCAACCCTTTATCACCGATAATATCAGGTCCTGGCTGGTCCAGGTCTTAACTTGTTGAGCCGTGACAGGGATACCTTCACTCTCAAAAGCATCCATGATTAACATTAAATCTGCCGGTTGTGGCGTTTCCACCTCCGGTGTGGGCAATGGCAACCGGCTCAAAGCATCGGCACAATTCTCTGTGCCAGGTCTGTGGCGAATGACATAATCATAGGCAGATAATGTCAGCACCCACCTTTGGATGCGGGATGAAGCGTTGGTATTGATACCTTTGCTCTCGGAAAACAACGAAATGAGTGGCTTGTGATCGATTTCTAATTCGAACCTCAGACCGAACAGGTATTGATGCATCTTCTTAACACTGTACATACATGCTAAAGCTTCTTTTTCTACCATACTGTAGACTCTTTCTGCTTTAGACAAACTTCTGGATGCATAGGCGACAGGTTGAAGTTTCCCCGACTTATTGGCTTGTTGTAACACGCAATCAATTCCATATGACGATGCGTCACAGGCCAAAACTAAACGTTTACATAGGTCATAATGTACCAGCAGCTTGTTCGAGCAAAGCAGATTGGTGGCTTTCTCGAAAGCTCTGTCTTCAATGTGCCTCATACCCATTTGTTGCCTTTTCTCAATAGCCTGTGCAGTGGTTCAAATAAGCTGCTCAATTTAGGTAGGAAGTTACCAAAGTAGTTGAGTAGACCCAGGAATGAACGCAGCTCTGTCACGTTCTGCGGCTTGAGTGCATTCTTGATGGTTTTGGTTTTCACGTCAGTAGGTCTGATGCCATCAGCGGTGATTATCCTCCCAAGGAATTCGACCTCCGGTGCCATGAAGACACACTTCGAGCGTTTAAGTCTGAGTCCCACTCTGTCCAAACATAGTAGAACCTCTTCCAGGTTGTTCAGATGAGCCTTGTCACGACCGGTGATCAGGATGCCATCTTGGAACACGACAGTTCTGGGAACGGACTTCAGTAGTGTTGTGTATGGAGAAAGAGTCAGACTGAACACTGTGAGCTCAAAGTAAAGTGTGACCGTAGTCTTTTATTACAGGTCTCCAGAGTGCCTCTCCAACCTGTGAAGCCTCCTTATATACCTGTGCTCCAAGGGATTATGGGATCCCTTGCGACTTCAGGGAATGAGCCCTCTGGTGGCTGTACAGAGTAAATACAAGTCCACATACAGAACAACACTCCTCCCAAAGTCAATAGTGTAACTATTTACAATGTGAGTCGATCTGGGGCCCTTCTTGCCCTGGTTAATTGTCTCGGTGTGAAAGCTGGTATTGTTGAGTCATTTGTTGGGCCCTCGCTGGGCTGCTGTGCAGCTGGCATTGCTGGGTTACCTGGTGTGTTGGGCCCTGCTGGGCTGCTGTGGATGATGGGTTCTGCTTTCTGGTCAACCGTGGTGCCAATTGCCACTGGTGTGTATGTTGGGGGATCAAAAAAGGTAGGGTCCAAGGTTGGTTGCTCAGGATAGTCCGTGAATCTGAGTTTGATTTGGTCCAAGTGTTTCCGGTGAATGAGTCCATTTGAAAGTTTGACCCGAAACACCCTGCTCCCCTCTTTGGCCACGACAGTGCCGGGAAGCCACTTGGGATCTTGTCCATAATTTAATACAAATACAGGATCATTAATTTCAATCTCGCATGACACGTTTGCGCTGTTATGGTATGCATTTTGTTGAAGCCGCCTGCTCTCTACCTGTTCATGTAGATCAGGGTGAACTAACGAGAGCCTTGTCTTAAGTGCTTTTTTCATGAACAGTTCAGCAAGTGGGATCCCAGTGAATGAGTGGGGTCTCGTGCGGTAGCTAAGCAGGACTCGGGATAGGCGAGACTGCAGTGAGCCTTCAGTTACCCTCTTCAAGCCTTGCTTGATGGCTTGCACTGCTCTCTCTGCCTGACCATTGGACGCTGGTTTAAACAGGGTAGATGTGACATGTTTGATCCCATTTCGGGTCATGAATTCTTTGAACTTGGCACTGGTAAAATATGGGCCGTTGTCGTTCACCAGGACATCGGGTAGGCCGTGTGTGGCAAACATGGCCCGCAGGCTTTCAGTAGTGGCAGCGGACGTGCTTGCCGACATTATCTCACATTCATTCCACTTGGAGTACGTATCTACAACCACAAGAAACATTTTACCCAAGAACGGGCCTGCATAGTCGACATGTACCCTAGACCACGGCTTGGAGGGCCAAGACCATAAACTTAGCGGCGCTTGCCTGGGTACATTGCTTAACTGCGAGTGGTGTTACATCTGTGAACGCAGGACTCTAAGTCCGCATCGATACCGTGCCACCCCGTGTAGGATCTGGCTATCGCTTTCATCATTACGATGCCTGGGTGGGTACTGTGGAGGTCATTGATGAAGGTGTCTCTGCCCTTCTTGGGGACCACTACTCGATTGCCCCACAGAAGGCAGTCTGCCTGTATCGACATTTCATCTTTGTGCTGCTGGAACGGCTTTATCTCTTCCCGCATTACCACTGGGACACTGGGTCAGCTCCCGTGAAGCACACAGCTTTTGACTAGAGATAATGGGCCCAAGTTTCCACATGATTTGCGCCTGATTTTTAGGAGCAACTGGTGGAGAACGGACTATCTTAGAAATCGCAATTCTCCACATTTTTTTTTCTGCAGTTCTAGTCAGGTAGAACAGTTCTACTTTGGAACAGAATTTTTTCTTCAAAAGGGGGCATGTCCGGCCACTGACGCCTGATTTGAAAGTTTCCACAGTGAAAACGTACTCCAAACTAAAGTAGAATGGAGCAAGTGAAGATTTTTGTAGAACTGAAAAAACCTGTTCTACACATTAAAAAATCAGGCGCAGGTTACAAATTAGCAGTCGAGAATGAGGTGGGGGGGGAGGAAAGTCATTAAATTCTATAATAAATCCTTATTTATACTTATACAAATATTATACAAATAAATCCAACCTGAATAAACATTTATAAGCAAAGAAAAGATTAAATAAACCATCTTCCTACCTGTGTGAAAGTGCTTCAGGCAGGCCTTTCGGGACCGAAGGCTGAACGGGCCGGCCCGAGACTTCGGGCAGGGTCCGTCCCCAGCACCAGATTTACAGGTAGGTGGCGTTGGGTCGGGTCGGGGAGGTTCGGTTTGGTTCGGTTCGGGTCAGGGTGAGGAGGGAGAGAGAGAGGGGGATGGAGAGAGAGGGGGTGGGGGGGGAGAGAGAGAGGGAGGGAGAGGAGGGGGGGAGAGAGAGGGAGAGAGAGGGGGGGGAGAGAGAGAGGGAGGGGGAGAGAGAGAGGGGGGGAGAGAGAGAGAGAGGGAGGGAGAGGAGGGGGGGAGAGAGAGGGAGAGAGAGGGGGGGGGAGAGAGAGAGGGAGGGGGGGAGAGAGAGAGGGGGGGAGAGAGAGAGAGAGGGAGGGAGGGAGGTCAGGTCGGATCCAGTCCGGGAGCGGGAGTCAGGTCGGGTCGGGGCGGGTCGGGTCGGGTCCAGTCGGGGGGGGCGGGGAGCGGGAACAGGAGCTTGGATCGGGTCGGGTCCAGTCGGGGGGGGGGGCGGGGAGCGGGAACAGGAGCGCGGGTCGGGTCCAGTCGGGGGGGCGGGGAGCGGGAACAGGAGCGCGGGTCGGGTCGGGTCCAGTCGGGGAGCGGGAACAGGAGTGCGGGTCGGGTCGGGTCGGGTCCAGTCGGGGGGGCGGGGAGCGGGAACAGGAGCGCGGGTCGGGTCGGGTCCAGTCGGGGAGCGGGAACAGGAGTGCGGGTCGGGTCGGGTCGGGTCGGGTCCAGTCGGGGGGGCGGGGAGCGGGAACAGGAGCGCGGGTCGGGTCCAGTCGGGGGGGCGGGGAGCGGGAACAGGAGCGCGGGTCGGGTCGGGTCCAGTCGGGGGGGCGGGGAGCGGGAACAGGAGCGCGGGTCGGGTCGGGTCCAGTCGGGGAGCGGGAACAGGAGCGCGGATTGGGTCAGGTCCAGTCGGGGGGGCGGGGAGCGGGAACAGGAGCGCGGGTCGGGTCGGGTCCAGTCGGGGGGGCGGGGAGCGGGAACAGGAGCGCGGGTCAGGTCGGGTCCAGTCGGGGAGGCGGGGAGCGGGAACAGGAGCGCGGGTCGGGTCGGGTCCAGTCGGGGGGGCGGGGAGCGGGAACAGGAGCGCGGGTCGGGTCGGGTCCAGTCGGGGGGGGAGCGGGTGTCGGGTCTGGTCCGGAGGCAGGGGGGGGGGCGGGGAGCGGGTGTCGGGTCCGGTCCGGAGGCGGGGGGGTGGGGAGCGGGTGTCGGGTCTGGTCCGGGGGTGGGGGGGGGGAGCGGGTGTCGGGTCTGGTCCGGGGGCGGGGGGGGGGAGCGGGTGTCGGGTCTGGTCGGCGGGGGGGTGAAGCAGGAGCTGGCTGTGGGAGGAGCCTTATTCACGCAGCCCCAGTGAGGCCATTGGGCCAGGGCTAGGGGCTGCGTGCTTCGGGCCCCTCCCACACAGTTCGGCGTCTGGAGCTACTGCACTTGCGTGCCCACTGTAGCGCGCATGTGCAGAGGTCCCGGCACAGTTTTCAGCGCAGGGACCTGGCTCCGCCCCCCTACAGCTCGTGCTGCGCTGCGCCGAGGGCCAGAGGACCTGCAGGGAGGTGGAGAATACCGAGGATTTTTTTAGGCGCACTTTGTGGCGCGAAAAACGGGCGTCCAGGTCGGGACTGTGCCGTTCTAGACGCGTGTGGAAACTTGGGCCCAATAAGGGGTCCTGTCTTGTCCAGGTTTTGATCTGCCGGACAGTGACGGGTGATTGCTCACTCTCAAATGCTTCCATAACCATGGCTAGATCTGTGGGCTGAGCCATTTCCACCCTTGTGGTGGGCAATGGCAGCCTTATGAGAGCATCGGCGCAGTTTTCTGTGCCTGGCCTGTGGCGTAGTTGTATACGGAGAATGTGAGCGCCCATCTCTGGATGCGGGCCGATGCATTGGTATTTATCCCCTTACTCTCAGAAAACAAGGATATATGTGGCTTTTGGTCAGTTTCCAATTCGAATTTTAGCCCAAACAGGTATTGATGCATTTTCTTTACCCCATTGACACACGCTAACGCTTCTTTCTCAATCATGCTCTAGGCTCTCTCAGCCTTCGACAGGCTCCTGGATGCTTAAGCAACCGGTTGCAGTTTCCCGAAATCATTGGCTTGTTGCAATACACACCCGACGCCATATAATGATGCATCACATGCTAGTACCAAACGCTTACATGGATCATACAACACAAGCAATTTGTTTGAGCATAACAATTTTCTCACTTTTACAAAGGCATTTTCTTGGCTTTTGCTCCAAACCCATTCATCCCCTTTTCATAGCAAGACATGTAGTTGCTCTACCAGTGTGCTGAGACCCGGTAAGAAGTTACCAAAGTAGTTAAGGAGTCCCAGAAATGACCGCAGCTCCGTCATGTTCTGTGGCCTCGGTGTGTTCTCGATTCCCTCCGTTTTCGCATTGGTGGGCCTGATGCCATCCGCCGCAATCCTCCTTCCCAGGAACTCCATTTCAGGCACCAGGAAAATGCACTTCGAGCATTTTAACTTGAGCCCCACATGGTTGAGTCGACTAAGAACCTCTCCCAGGTTCTGTAGATGCTCGCGTGTATTCCGACCTGTGACCAAGATGTCGCCCTGGAAGACCACGTTGTGCGGGACCGATTTCAGTAAGCTTTCCATGTTTCACTGGAATATCGCCGCCTCCGATCAGATTCCAAATGGGCATCTGTTATAAACAAAAAGACCTTTGTGCGTGTTGATGCAGGTGAAGGCCTTCGATGATTCCTCCAGTTCCTGCATCATGTAGGCTGAAGTCATATCCAGTTTCGTGAATGTCTTTTCTCCCGCAAGCGTTGCAAAGAGGTCGTCGGCCTTTGGTAGTGGGTAGTAGTCCTGCAGGGAGAAACGATTGATAGTTACTTTGTAATCGCCACAGATTCTGACGGTGCCGTCTCCTTTGAGGACTGGGACGAAAGGACTGGCCCACTTGTTGAACTCGATCAGGCAAATGATGCCCTCTCTCTGCAGCCAGTCTAGCTCAACCTCTACCCTTTCTCTCATCATGTACGGTACTGCTCTCGCCTTGTGATGGATGGGTCGTGCCCCCGCAATTAGGTGGATCTGCACTTTTGCTCCTTGGAATTTCATGATGCCTGGTTCGAACAGCAAAGCAAATTTGTTTAAGACCTGTGCACACGAAGTGTCATCAGCGGGCGATAGCGCTCGGACGTCGTCCCAGTTCCAGCGTATCTTTCCCAGCCAGCTCCTGCCGAGCAGCGTGGGACCATCGTCCGGTACCACCCAGAGTGGTAGCTTGTGCATCGCTCCATCGTAGGAGACCTTTACAGTAGCACTGCCGATTACAGGAATCAGTTCTTTCGTGTAAGTTCTTAGTTTTGTGCGAACTGGAGTTAAGACTGGCCTTGAAGCCTTGTTGCACCACAACCTTTCGAAAGTCTTTTTGCCCATGATGGACTGGCTCGTGCCCGTGTCCAGCTCTCCAGCTCCATTGACACCGGGAGTCCACTTTGTTCAACACTCAGCATTATCGGGGGACAATTCGTGGTGAATGTGTGCACCCCATGTACATCTGCCTCCTCTATCTGAGGCTCTGGTTCATCGTGATCCTCCGTGGACCTGTCCTCCTCTGCAACGTGGTGGTTTGCAGGTTTAACAGGCTTTGCAGCTCGCCTGCACACTCGTTGGAGGTGTCCCATTGTTCCACAGCCCTTGCAAATGTACTCTTTGAATCGGCATGAATGGAAACAATGATCACCCCCGCAGCGCCAACAAGGTGTTAATGGCCTTGCATTCATCACCCTTGATGGTGGACTCTGAGTCATTTGCGGACACGTAGCTGCAGGTATGTGTGACCTGCCCTGTACATTATGATTCGAAAACAACATAATTTTGTTCACAGTACTTGTAGCAGCACTTGTGTGCTGAGAGATTTGCTTCGTATTGTCACTGGTGGCAATGAACGCCTGGGCTATCGCTATGACCTTACTCAAGGTTGGGGTCTCTACAGTCAAAAGTATGGTTTTGTGGCCAATGCTAAGTACGATAAAGTCTCTGAACATGTGCTCCAAATGTCCTTCAAATTCGCAATGTCCTGCAAGGCATCTTAGCTCAGCGACATAACTTGCCACTTCCTGGCCTTCAGACCTTTTGTAGGTGTAAAACCGGTACCTCGCCATCAGAACGCTTTCCTTCGGGTTCAAATGCTCTTCAGACCAGTATGCACAAATTGTCATACAATTTCTCCGTGGGTTTTGCTGGAGTGAGTAGATTCTTCATGAGGCCATACATTAGTGCCCCACAGACGGTGAGGAGGATCGTCCTTTGTTTGGCAGAGCTCTCTTCCCCATCTACTCGTTGGCCATGAAGTATTGGTCGAGTCACTCCACAAAAGTTTCCCAATCATCTCCCTCCGAGAATTTCTCCCGGATGTCCATTGTTCTCTGCATCTTTGGGTTCACTATCTGTATCTCATCACCAGTTATTGTGTATGGAGAAAGAGTCAGACTGAACACTGTGAGCTCAAAGTAAAGTGTGACCTTAGTCTTTTATTGCAGGTCTCCAGAGTGCCTCTCCAACCTGTGAAGCCTCCTTAAATACCTGTGCTCCCAAGGGATTATGAGATCCCTTGGGACTCCAGGGGATGAGCCCTCTGGTGGCAGTACAGAGTAAATACAAGTATACATATATAACAAGTAGACTTTCCATATTCCTCTGGAATATTGCTGCAGCTGAGCGAATTCCAAACGGGCACCTGTGGTAAATAAACAGTCCTTTTTGTGTGTTAATGCACGCAAGTCTCTTCGACGTCTCGACCAACTCCTGCATCATATAGGCTGACGTCAAGTCCAGTTTTGTGAACAACTTCCCTCCGGCTAGCATCGCAAACAAGTCATCAGCCCTCGGTAATGGGTATTGATCTTGTTTCAAAACCCTGTTGATCATAGCCTTGTAGTCTCCACAGATTCTGACTGTGCCACCACTTTTCAGCACAGGAACAATGGGGCTGGCCCATTCATTAAATTCGACTGGTGATATGATACCTTCACGCTGGAGTCTGTCTAGTTCAATTTCAACCTTTTCCCTTAACATACACGGCACTGCCTGAGCTTTATGATGGATGGGTCTTGCATCTGAGTCCACGTGGATCTGCACCTTGGCTCCCGTGAAGTTGCCAATACCCCCGGTTCGAACAGCGAGGGGAACTTGCTCAATACTTGGGCACATGTATCTTCCTCTGATGACAACGCCTTTATGTCGTTCCAGTCGCATCTGATTTTCTCTGACCAGCTCCTGCCGAGCAGCATTGGGCCATTGCCTGGAACAATCCACAGCAGTAACTCGTGAACTGCATCGTTATATGACACATTAATTTGTGCACTGCCAATCACCTTTATCAGTTCTTTGGTGTATATGCACAACTTGGCATTAACAGGGCTCAGCCTGGGCCTCGCAGTCTTAGTGACCCACAGCTTATTAAATGCTCTTTCGTTCATGATCGATTGACTCGCCCCTGTGTCCAGTTCCATCGATACCGGTATCCCGTTAAATTTCACGTTAATCAAAATTGGTTTACTCTTGGTTATGAAAGAATACAGTCCATACACTTCCTCCTCTGGCATCTCGGAGTGCGTATCCGGATTCCTGCTAGTCTGACTCTCATCCTCCATGTGGTGTGTCGCAGCTCACTTGCTCATCTGCGGACACTTGCGCTGGAGATGCCCCACTCTCAGACAGCCTTTGCAACTATATTGCTTAAATCCGCACTGCTGGTGCCGATGATTTCCCCCACAACACCAACATGGAGAAGTCGGATACATTCCCGCTGGCAGACTTTGAGCAGCCACAGGTTTCGCGAACGCAGCCGGATAGGCCCTGCCATGTGCCGCTCTGCCGAACGCTGCATCAATCGCATTTATAGTACTTGCCGAGGTTTGGTTCTTCACCGACATTTGCTTTAAACTCCTGTCCATCGTTACACACGATTGAGCGATCTGGATGGCCCTTTTTAAATCCAACTCCTCCACCGCCAGAGTTTTGCAGGATCACCTCGTGGTTGATACCGATAACAAAGAAGTCCTGCAGCATGTCTGCCAACACCGTCCCGAACTTGCACGGTCTCGCTAGACATCTCAGGTCGGCAATGAATTCCGCCGCGCTCTGGCCCTCCGATCGAACGTGTGTATAAAACGTGTTTCTCAAGATGATGATGCCGTCGTCTGGCTTGAGGTGCTCCCGTGCCAATGCACACAACTCCTTGTACATTTTCTCTGTTGGATCACTAGGCATGAGAGATTATTTATCAGACCGTAGATCTTTGAACCACACACCGTGAGGAACACGGCCCGGCGCCAATCTGCATCGTCGACCCCCTTCATTTTGTTGCCCACAAAGTACTGGTTAAAATGGCTCACAAAGTCTACCCAATCTTCTCCCTCCACGAATTGCTCTAAAAATCCAATAGCGCTCATTTTGCAAACAAAGGTTCTTGTATTCTCATCGCCAAATGTTATGTATGCAATAAAGGTTCAAACTGAGCACTGTTTAACTAAGCAAGGTAAGACCTTGGCTGTGCTTTATTTAGTCCCAAAGTGCCTGACTCACAAAATGGCTGGCCTTTTATACCAGACCAGCACCATGTATGTGCTGCTCAGTGGCCTCCAACAATGGCACCATCTGATGGCTAAAAATAGCATGTACATACATGACACGGAAAGAGGTCATCAGTGAGATATGCCAGCTCATTAGGGCAGATCTGCAGCCTACCAGCACCATCAGGGCTGCACTGTCCGTTGAGGTCAAGGTCACTGCAGCACTTTCCTTCTATGCATCGGGTTCCTTTCAGGCCACAGCTGGCGACATTTGTGCTATATCTCAGCATGCCACACATTGCTGCATTCGACAGGTGGCTGAAGCCCTTTACGTACGCAGGATGGACTTTATCAGCTTCCCTATGACCAGGGTGGCACAGACTGAGAGGGCTCTAGGATTCTCCAGAATAGAAAATTTCCCCAAGGTGCAGGGAGCAATAGACTGTACACATATCGCCATGCGGGTACCTTTTCAGAATGCTGAGGTTTTTCGGAACCGAAATAGATTCCACTCATTGAATGTGCAACTTGTTGTCAACCACAAGCAAATTATAATGGCAGTAAATGCAAAATTTCTGGGCTGCATCCATGATGCTCACATCCTGCATGAGAGCGCTGTATCTGACATGTTTACCAGTTAGCCACAAGGTCAATGCTGGATGCTTGTTGACAAAGAATATGGCCTCGCCACTTGGCTGATGAACCCCCTGCATAACACCCAGACAGAAGCCGAAAAGCGATACAACGAAAGCCACATAGCCACACGAAATATCGTCGAGAAGACCATTGGAGTGCTGAAGCAACGCTTTAGATGCCTGGACCACTCAGGAGGCATAGCTCAATTCGTGGTGGTGTGCTGCATGCTGCACAACTTGGTTATCAGGAGGGGACAAGAATTGCCAGAAGGGACTGCTGGTCCATCTCAGGAGAGAGAGGAAGAGGAGGACGAGGAGGTGGACGATGACCTCGGGGCAGACAATCAGGCTGACAATGAAACCATGCCCCCGCCCCCCTGTAGACCGTAGGAAAGGGCCCGTGGTGACTACATAGCTTCAAGACTCTTACATCAGCAGCTTATAAATGAGCGCTTTGCTTGAAATAATGTTGGTGGTATTTACAAAGCTGCAAGATTGCTGTGTCTGCAGCTCATACATGGATGGTGTGCATTACCTTGGTGACAGTTGAAGTTAAAGTTGATTCATGTTGTGTTGAATTATCCCCTTTCATGTTAAGGAATCATCAGTGTTTAACATTACAGCTATCTGAGAAAATGCACAACAATGTTATGTTAAATAAAAATTTTTTAATGATAACATTTGTAAAAGTTCATAATTATAACTCTAAAAAACACCCCACCCCACCCCCATCCTATCCCACAACATTGGTGATGTGTCCTCAACTATTTATATCATTTATTATTTTTTAGCATTTCCAATATGACTACTAACACAAATAACACAAATGCACAAAAGCCTCCCAACATTTATTCACTAGCAACAAAAGCAAGATCAATACTGTCACCACTTCAACTCATTTACCTCACTTTTCTTTACCCCCGCCCCATTCTTCTCCCCACCTCTACCCTTCCCCTCCCGACTCCAAGCTGTCTTGCCGCAGTGCTCTTCAGGCACTGGGGGGAGGGGGGCAGGGGGATGACGGCAGATCCGCTGGTTGGCCGGAGGGAACGTCCTCCAAGCCAGAAGCAAGAGCTTCCTCCTGACTCGCATGTGTCGTTGGCAATGGAGGGTGCGGCACCTTGAGGTTCAGTGCTGCGTTCCGGGAACACTGGTAGCCGCCCTGTGACAACAGTGTTCCTGGCTATCACCTCCAGGGCCACTGCCATCCGCCGCATGTTCTCCGTCATGGTCGCGGATATTGTGGCCAGCTGTTGGGTTTTGCCCCCCATTGTCTGGAGGATCTGCTGATCTATGTCAACACTCCTCCTGGACAAATGAACCATATTCCCGCTGAGATCTGCCGATTGTGGAGCAGTCCTGATGCGTCGAACCAACCTCCGCGGGATGGAGGAGGACATGGCCGCAGGAGCACTAAATGTAATCGGTGTGGTTGACATGGAGCTTGGTGCTGTAGGCTCCTCCAACTCCTCACTGCCGTCAGTGGAGAGGACACCCTGCAGCTCAACGGGCGAGATTCGGGGCTCCTCACCACCAGAAGCACGATCCACCGTCGCCGCCGGATCCGCACCTTGCCTCGGTGCTGTTTCCAGTGACTGCGCTCTTGGCTGAGCTACAAAACATAAATGAGGTAATTTAGAGAAGGGGGTGCTATGGTCACAGGGTGATTCAAATGCTACACACAGCATATGCATGAGAACAGCACTACTGGTATCAAAATAATCACAGACATCACATTTAATGAATATAACCAAATTCTGCATTACAATGATTTTCATGAGCCCATTATTAATTACATAACACTTTCATCAATCATTTATCATATATTGTATGGATATGATTGGGTGTGGCATCTATTGACTTTACATCAGGAAATGGTGTATACTTTACTCACATGGCATAATATAGGTTCTGCTGCTGCACGCGTGGCTGAACGGGTGTGAATCCCCACTAGTGCCGGTGCCTGCTCCTCGATGTCGGTCAGCTCACACGTCACTGGTGGGCCGCCACCCGTGCGCCGCTGCTCGGCCCTATTCTTCGAAAGCTTCTTCTGCAAAAGATAACAGCAGCATGAGATGGCATAAGATCATTGCGTAAGATCATTGCTGGGTACTGTCACAGATACTGATACAATACATAACCGACAGATGTTATAATTATTATTATTATCATTATTAACCTAAACACGTACACCATAAACGTAGGATTTGAGTAAAACATTACCGGTCTAACTGCAATATATCACATCTGAATTTATTTACTCATTACATTTGCAATTCCAATTACATAAATATATAATAAATGTACATAAATGTAATAGTTACTCTACCAGAGCAGACAAGGTCGTTCCAGCGCTTGCGGCACTGATTACCCTCACGCACCTCGTGTGTCACTAGCGAGACCACTTCAGCGATTTCAGCCCAAATCTTCTGATACACTTTCAGAGTGGGCTTCCCACGCCCACCCCGGGTCAATTGACCCCAACATGACTCCACCTCCTTTAGTAGGGCAGCATTTTCCTCGTCCGAGAATCTCCTCGCTCATTTTCGTCCTCCCGTCTCCAATTCCTCTCCAACCTCACTGCCCTCATCAGCCTCCTCCAACTCCACATTGTGCTCTCTTGCCATCTCCATGCCTCCCATTTTTTTTTTTTTACAGATTTTTTTAGTCTGTCTCAACAAACTAAATACTGCTATTTTTTATGATTACTCCTCACAAAAAATGTTCCATACTCCCACAACAGCCAAACAAACCACAAAGAACCATACAACAAACCCACACACGCTTTCTCTTCCTCTCTGCTCTCTCTCTCCTTTTCAGCGCATGTATTGATGACCCCTGACCTCCTGAAACACGGGAAAAGACCGTTGCTCTGGCATTGCTATGGACGCCGACATTTTATGACAGAAGAAAAAAAAATACCGCTAACACCCATTTCAGATCGCTCCCGCTAACGCCCATTTTATAAAGTGGAAACTAGGGGGTTTGAAAATGGGCAATAATCTGGCGACCTCAAAACCCATAATAAATGCCAAAGTTGGAAATAACGGCCATTTTTGGGCTATCTGCACAATAATGGAAAGTCTAGCCCATAAAGGAATACATAAATGCAAATGGTACTCACCCTGACGATCGTTGAACTTTTTACGACACACTGTGGCATTTCTGGCCAGTGTCTGCGGCAGACAGCTCCTGAGCAATGTCCCTCCACAGTCTCTTAAAAACAGGTGGGAGTGGTCTGGCTCCCCTAGCAAGATGGAGTGAGGACCACCTCTCTCTACTGCGTTCAATAAGATTTCATTCGCCTCATTGGTGAAGCACCTGGCACGCTGCCTTCCCTCCTGCTCCTCCATCTGTGCAGAAGTGGCTGAAGTGGGGGGGTTTATATACGCATGCGCGCAGGAAGTTGCCGTGCCCTGCATCAGCGTTTGCGACTGGGGAAAGAAAAAACTGTGCATGTGCAAAATGTGTGCCTCTTTTAACACCGCAAGATTCGGCCCGGGAGTACAAAGTCAGTTGTACAACGCCTGACATAACGCCAATGCTCCTCTAACTTACAGTTTCACCGAAACTTGCCGTCGAATGCGCAAACTATTCTCAGGCGCTAACTTTAACGCCCACCGCGATTAACGCCCCAAATTCCAAAAAGCCCAAAATCCAGCCCATTGTTTTCGGTCCCGGCCATAAACTCTGTTCCCTGGCCACTGACTCCATCCCTCTCCCCAACATCTGTCTAGGTTGAACCACACTGTTCGCAACCTTGGTGTCATATTTGACCCTGAAGTTAGCTTTCGATCTGATATAGGCAGCATAACTAAGATCGCCTATTTCCACCTCCATAACATCGCCCGTCTATCCTTGGTCCTATTTCTCATCTATATGCTGCCCCTTGGCGACATCACCCGAAAACACGGCGTCAGTTTCCACATGTACACTGACAACACCCAGCTCTACCTCACCACGACTTCTCTCGACCCCTCCATGGTCTCTAATTTGTCAGACAACTTGTCCGACATCCAATACTGGATGAGCAGAAATTTTCTCCAATTATATATTGGGAAGACCTAAGCCATTGTCTTTGGTCCCCGCCACAAACTGCGTTCACTCGCCACTGACTCCATCCCTCTTCCGAGAGTATCTGTCTGAGGCTGAATCAGACTGTTTGCAATCTAGGTGTCATATTTGACCCTGAAATGAGCTTACAGCCACATATCCATGACATAACTAAAACCGCCTATTTCCACCTCCGTAATATCGCCCCTTTCTGCCCTAATCCATGCCTTTGTTACCTCTATACTTGACTATACCAATGCACTCTTGGCTGACCTCCCACATTCTACCCTACGTAAACTTAAGATCATCCAAAACTTGGCTGTCTGTGTCCTAAATCGCACCAAGTCTCATTCACCCATCATGCCTGTGCTCGCTGACCTACACTGGCTTCCGGTTTAGCAACGCCTCGATCTTAAAATTCTTATTATTGTTCTCAAATCCCTCCATGGCCTCGCCCCTCCCTATTTCTGCAATCTCCTCCAGACTCCCAACCCCCCAAGATATCTGCTCTCCTCTAATTCTGTCCTCTTGAACATCCCTGATTATAGTCGTTCAACCATTGGTGGCCGTGCCTTCTGTTGCCTAGGCCCTAAGCTCTGGAATTCGCAGCCCAATGCTCTCCGCTTCTATACCCCTCTTTCCTCCTTTAAGATGTTTCTTAAAACCTACCTCTTTGATCAAGCTTTTGGTCATCTGCTCTAATTTCTCCTTTGTGGCTCAGTGTTAAATTTCTTTGCCTTATAATATTCCTGTGAAGCGCCTTGGGATGTTTTATTATATGAAAGGTGCTGAATAAATACAAGTTGTTGTTGTTATTGTTGTTGTTGAATGATTACAAGTGATCTTGGCAGGCATTAGGACCCTGCGGGGAGTATTCACGCCTGCTGTAAACATGCTGCTTTTGGACGCCATTTTGAGAGTTGCTGTAAAGGAGCAGTTAGTTACACCACTCCTGTTTCAGTTAGTCTGTTAATTTACGTACACAACACATGTCATTTTGACACTTTGGTTGCTCAACAAAGGCTTCCAGGCCTTTCTCTTTTGACACCTTGAGGCAAACATATCAGAAATGCATAGTGGGCGGTCTAATGTACAGATGCAGACCTAGAAGGATGAATAGAGAAAAGGGCTCAATGCACTTACAAAAGCAAATCAATAAATGCTATGTAGCATAGTATATTTGTAAATAGCACTTAGTACAATTGTCGTAAATGGCCTTACTACATTTGTAGGCAGTTTTTGTGAGTTGTGCGGTTAATACATGTGCAGTTGTACCTTGTTTTTGTGGTTACAGATGCCTATTGCTTTTGCAGTTAATAGATACAAGTTGCTATTTTTATATTTGTAGATTAAGTTTCTGGCACATGCAGTTAAAATTATTTTGCATTTACAATGGATGCTCACAACAGTTATAGCATATTAAAGTTCACTTCTATTTTAAACATGATTCTAATTACGTTGAATGCTGAAATTTTGTAACCTTTGTGGCAAATCGGCTGTCCTAGCATTTTGGGTTAGTTGGCAGCATTTCACATTGATATTGGGTACTGATAAAACCTGGGTGCAATACATGAACATAGTCCGCTACTGAAACTTCAAAGGATGTGGAAGAAACATGTTTCCTCATAATGTGTTTGTAAAGTTGAAACCTAGGGCTGGTTTTTCGGCTTTTGAGATTTCGGGGTGGTAACGGCAGCGGGGCGGTCCTGATTCCGCCTGGAAAAAGTTTGCGCCTCGTCTGCAAAATTCTGCAAAAAATTCGGTTCCATGACCGGCGCAAAATCAGGCGTTACACAAGGAATTTTGAGCCCCAGCTGAAAACCGCAGCATTAAAAAGGTTTTGGTGATTTAAGGAACTTCAATGTTGCTCAGTGCCCTGGAACATAACGTTGTCTATTGTCTGGTTTTATTTTGGTGGGGGGAGTTTTTGTTACTTGTTGCAGTGAAATGTCTGTTTGATCCTTTGCCATTGATGTCTTGTATATCATTTCAACGATCCCTGGAGATGTGCCTTTATGGGGGCACATACCGTGTCCATTAGTAGCTCCATCCCTCAGTTTCCTCCATTTAGGAGAACCAGTCTATTATGAGCTGGTGATGTGCAACTCTTGGTCTGGCAGCATCTCCACACTGCCTCCCCCGTGGATGATGTGGCTATCCAATGGGGGCCTTACCAGGCTCCTCTTCGTCGTCCTCCTCCTCCTCCTGAGGTGGTCATGCAATCTCCACTGGCAATGCCTGGCCCCTCATGATGGCCAAGATGCAGCAATGAATTTGGATACCCGTTGAGGGGAGTATTGAAGGCTGCCTCCAGAGCAGTTCAGGCATTGGTCCGCCTGTAGGAGATGGCATATTTCTGTCAGCACTTCCTTTCGGAGGCGCAGCCTTCTCACACACTGCTCCTCAGAGAGCTGGAGGTTGATGCCTGTAAATCCCTGGGGTGGGGTGGCGGGACAAGCCTTTCTCCCCAGATGTCTTTGGCCTCTCCTCATAGAATCATAGGCTAGATTTTTCATTTTTTCGATAATTTACCACCCATTTACCACCGAAAATACCACCGGTGGTAAATTCTTTGCAGATTACCACCGATTTCATAATTTAGCACCGAAATACCACCGGTGTTAAATTCATCAGTGATTTATCACCGGTGGTAAAAAAAATACCACCGATCTTATTTTTTTTCCATTTTTATGACATCATTAAGTGCGCAACACCGAAATACCGCTGAAAATTCCCACCAGAGGCAAATTCATCAATACCACCATTTTTACCACTGGCCTAAATTACCACTGAGAAAAGTGCAGTCTTATCTGATCTTATCTGATGCAATCCAGTGCTACGGACGCCATTTAAAAAAATGGAGCTGCGGTCCATTCCACATGAGAAGGCTGAGTTTTACACAGACATCTTTATGTGAGTTCAGGTTATTTGACGCTTTTAGTGGATTATTTGAGTAAACTGGAGGACAGTTTAAAGATATTTAAGAAAATTGGACGACATTTGAGGACATTTGCAGGACATTTAAAGGAATGGGGCCTAAAATATCTGTGAGCAGGATGCCTACTTGAGCTGGCTGACTTAGTAAAACCTACCGGAAAGAAGCAAAGGTCCTAAAAGATATGGTTTAAACTTATCTTTGTGGGGCCCTTGGGAGCAGGAGTGTCCTACACTCTTGCGGAAGTTCGAGCGGGCAGTCGGAGGAGGCCTATAAAAGACCCAAGAGGCGTCAAGGAGGCTAGCTGGTGCAGGGGCAGAAGGTAAACAAAGAAGTCAAAAGAAATAAAAGGGTGACGTCACAGCCAAGTGGATACGTGATTGGCTGGTGGATTGGTGAGTTTTTAATCTTTTTTTCTTATTTTTATTTCCTTATCAGTAGGTAATCTTTGACATTGTTGCCAAATTAGGTTAATCTAAGGGTTAAGTCATGGCAGGAGAGCCCAGACACGTGTCATACTTCTCCTGTGCTATGTGGGAACTCAGGGACGCTTCCGGTGTCCCTGACGATGACATGTGCAGGAAGTGTATCTTGCTGCAGCTCCTGACAGACCGCATTGCACACTGGAGCTACGCATGGATTCACTCTGGAGCAGCCGCGATGCTGAGGATGTCGTGAATAGCATGTTGAGTGAGTTGGTCACACCGCAGGCAAGGGTTACTCAGGCAGATAGGAAATGGGTGACCAACAGGAAAAGCAGTGGAAGGAAGGTAGTGCAGTGGTCCCCTGCGGCCGACTCATCAGGGGAAGGCAACAGCAGCCAAGTTCATGGCACCATGGGTGGCACTGTTGCACAGGAGGGCAGGAAGAAGAGCAGGAGAGCTAGGGGTAGGGGATTCTGTTGTAAGGGGAATAGATAGGCAATTCTGCGGCCGCAATCGAGACTCCAGGATGGTATGTTGCCTCCCTGGTGCAAGGGTCAAGGATGTCTCAGAGCGGCTGCAGGACATTTTGGAAGGGGAGGGTGAACAGCCAGTTGTCGTGGTGCATATAGATACCAACGATATAGGTAAAAAACGGGATGAGGTCCTACAAGCTGAATTTAGGGAGCTAGGAGTTAAATTAAAAAGCAGGACCTCAAAGGTAGTAATCTCAGGATTGCTACAAGTGACACGTGTTAGTCAGAGCAGGAATTGCAGAATAGTTAAGATGAATACGTGGCTTGAGGAGTGGTGCAGGAGGGAGGGATTTAAATTCCTGGGACATTGAAACCGGTTTTGGGGGAGGTGGGACCAGTACAAACCGGACGGTCTGCACCTGGGCAGGATTGGAACCAATGTCCCATGGGGAGTGTTTGCTAGTGCTGTTGGGGAGAAGTTAAACTAATACGGCAGGGGGATGGGAACCTATGCAGGGAGACAGAGGGAAGTAAAATGGGGGCAGAAGCAAAAGACAGAAAGAAGAAAAGTAAAAGTGGAGGGCAGAGAAACCCAAGGCAAAAATCAAAAAGGGCCACATTACAGCAAAAGTCTAAAGGGACAAAGTGTGTTAAAAAGACAAGCCTGAAGGCTCTGTGCCTCAATGCGAGGAGTATTCGTAATAAGATGGATGAATTAACTGCGCAGGAAGCTATTAACGAACATGATATAATTGGGATTACGGAGACATGGCTCCAGGGTGACCAAGGCTGCGAACTCAACATCCAGGGATATTCAACATTCAGGAAGGATAGACAGAAAGGACAAGGAGGTGGGGTAGCGTTGCTGGTTAGAAAAGAAATTAACGCAATAGTAAGGAAGGACATTAGCTTGGATGATGTATAGGTAGAGCTGCGGAATACCAAAGGGCAGAAAACGCTAGTCGGAATTGTGTACAGACCACCAAACAGTAGTAGAGAGTTTCGGGACAGCATCAAACAAGAAATTAGGGATGCGTGCAATAAAGGTACAGCAATTATCATGGGTGACTTTAAGCTACATATAGATTGGGCTAACCAAACTGGTAGCAGTACGGATTTCCTGGAGTGTATTAGGGATGGTTTTCTAGACCAATATGTCTTGGAATCAACTAGAGGGCTGGCCATCCTAGACTGGGTGATGTGTAACGAGAAAGGACGAATTAGCAATCTTGTTGTGCGAGGCCCCTTGGGGAACAGTGACCATAATGTGGTAGAATTCTTTATTAAGATGGAGAGTGACACAGTTAATTCAGAGACTAGGGTCCTGAACTTAAGGAAAGGTAACTTCGATGGTATGAGACGTGAACTGGCTAGAATAGACTGGCGAATGATACTTAAAGGGTTGACAGTGGATAGGCAATGGCAAACTTCAACAATTGTACATCCCTATCTGGAGTAAAAATAAAACGGGGAAGGTGGCTCAACCGTGGCTAACAAGAGAAATTAAGGATAGTGTTAAATCCAAGAAAGAGGCATATAAATTGGCCAGAAAAAGCAACAAGCCTGAGGACTGGGAGAAATTTAGAATTCAGCAGAGGAGGACAAAGAGTTTAATTAGGAGGGGGAAAATAGAGTATGAGAGAAAGCTTGCTGGGAACATAAAAACTGACTGCAAAAGCTTCTATAGATATGTGAAGAGAAAAACATTAGTGAAGACAAATGTAGGTCCTTGCAGTCAGAATCAGGTGGGAATTTATAATGGGGAACAAAGAAATGGCAGACCAATTGAACAAATACTTTGGTTCCGTCTTCACAAAGGAAGATACAAATGACAGTCCGGAAATGCTAGGGGACCGAGGTTCTAGCGAGAAGAAGGAACTGAAGGAAATCCTTATTAGTCAGGAAATTGTGCTTGGGAAATTGATGGAATTGAAGGCAGATAAATCCCCAGGGCCTGATAGTCTGCATCCCAGAGTACTTAAGGATGTGGCCCTAGAAATAGTGGATGCATTGGTGATCATTTTCCAACAGTCTATCGACTCTGGATCAGTTCCTATGGACTGGAGGGTAGCTAATGTAACACCATTTTTTAAGAAAGGAGGGAAAGAGAAAATGGGGAATTATAGACCGGTTAGCCTGACATCAGTAGTGGGGAAAATATTGGAATCAATTATTAAAGATGAAATAACAGCGCATTTGGAAAGCAGTGACAGGATCGGTCCAAGTCTGCATGGATTTATAAAAGGGAAATCATCCTTGACAAATCTTCTAGAATTTTTTGAGGCTTGTATTCACTGGAGTTTAGAAGAATGAGAGGGGATCTCATAGAAACATATAAAATTCTGATGGGACTGGACAGGTTAGATGCAGGAAGAATGTTCCCGATGTTGGGGATGTCCAGAACCAGGGGTCACAGTCGAAGGATAAGGGGTATTCATTTAGGACCGGAATGAGGAGAAACTTCTTCACTCAGAGAATTGTGAACCTGTGGAATTCTCTACCACAGAAAGTTGTTGAGGCCAGTACGTTAGATATATTCAAGAGGGAGTTGGATATGGCCTGTACGGCTAAAGGGATCAATGGGTATGGAGAGAAAGCAGGAAAGGGATACTGAGGTAAATGATCAGCCATGATCTTATTGAATGGTGGTGCAGGCTCGAAGGGCCGAATAGCCTACTCCTGCACCTATTTTCTATGTTTCTATCTCTGCCAATATTGCTGACCATTTATATAATGCAGAATAGAGCTGGAGGAAGATTTATTCAAGAGCATTATGTGCCTAATCAAAGAACTCGCAGAGTTATGAGGAGGACACCTTATTCCCAATGAGTTTTCAGGGAGAGACATTCATACCTGCACCTATCTGAGGCACAGTGCATTAGAAGGTTGTGCTTTCGAAAAGAGGTTGTCACAGAGATATGCGAGCTCATAAAGGCAGACCTGCAGTTCACCAGCACCAACAAGACTGCACTGCATCGAGGACAAGATGACTGTGGCACTTGCCTTCTATGCCTCCGGCTCCTTTCAGGCATCAGCTGGAGACATATGATCATGCTACACATCACTGCATTCGCCAGGTGACAGCTGCACTGTACGCATGCCGAATGGACTTTATAAACTTCCCAATGACAAGGGAGACACAGAGTAAGAGGGCAGTGGGTTGTGCACGAACTGCTGGCTTACCCAAGATTCAGGGTGCCATAGACTGTACGCACATCGCCTTGTGAGCACCTTTAGAGGAGCCAAAGGTTTACGGAAACCGAAAGGGATTCCACTCCCTGAACGTGCAGCTCGTTGTCGACCACAAGCAAATAATCATGGCAGTAAATGCCAATTTTCCAGGGAGCATTCATGATGCGTACATCTTGCGTGAGAGCACCGTCTCCGATCTCTTTAAGCATCAGCCACAAGGTAAAAGCTGGATGTTGGGGGACAAAGGTTACGGCCTCACTCCTGGTTCATGAGCCCCCTCAGGAACCCTCAGACAAAAGCTGAGCAGCGCAACAGTGACAGCCATATAGCTACACGCAATATCGTCAAAAAAACAATTGGAGTACTCAAGCAGCGCTTTCGGTGCCTGGACCACTCAGGAGGCAGGCTGCAATACTACCCTGAGCAGGTCTCTGAGTTCATAGTGGTGTGCTACATCTTACACAACTTAGCCATCATGAGGGGACAGGATTTTCCATAGGAGACTGCAGGACCACCTGAGGAGGGAGGGGGTGAGGAGGAGGAGGTGGGGGGGGTGGGGGATGAGGATGAAGAGCTTGGCAATGAACCCATGCCACTACCACCGACAACACCACAGGGCCACTGCAAAAGTGTTATGTCAGCAGCTCATAAATCAACGCTTTGCTTGAACAGTGAGAGTAACGTTTCACCTTTACCGCCCACTCTATCGTTGAGTTTTACCCTTCAGTTTCTGTTAAGACTCAATACAAGAATGTTTATGTTTAACAACATTTTTCTAAAACATTGTAAACTTTGAAAAATGTAAGAAACTATTTTTTAACTTCAAAGATTAAAACATTTTTGTAACAATAACAACAACAATATAACAACAATAACAAAACAACAACTACAAGAACTACAACACTAAGAGCAAGAACAAAAACAGCAATAAAACATCAGCCTCCACCTTGCATTTCTTTTACCTGCGGCCAAGACTCCCACCCCCTTTCCGACCTTTCCCCCTCCTACTCTTCACCCCCGAACACTTCTCCCCGATACCTCTATCCCTAGCCCTGCCCTTACCCGCATTGGGACCAGGGCGTTGTGCAGCAAGGCATCCAGAGCGCTGCTGTTCTCGGGGGATAGACGTTGGCGGCGCCATGTGTGGATCCAATTGAAAAGCTTGGAGTATGGAAGACCCGGCTTCCGAGTAGGAAGGCAGTTCTATCTCCCCACTCACAGGTGCTGTCACTCTGGGTGGTATGACACTTGGGGGTGCAGTGCCAAAACGCAACACCATCAATTGCCGCAGGGCATTGACAGACCGGCATACTTCCCTCAAAGCCGCTGTTGAATCATGACCTTGAACTGAATGTCGCCTTGATTTGTAATGGTGATGAAAGGTTCCCTGAGGGGCACTGAGTGATAGTCACAGTGTGGTCTCTTCTTAAATGCCAGGGGCAGAAAACACAGGAAAGTGGAAAAATCTCCTCTGTAGGGAAGGGAAACTGTCCTGTTGTCTGCCTTGGAACTGCAGCAAAATGGTGGCAAAACCTTTCCGACTTTAGTTATAATGGGTAACAAAGTAAGAAGAGCATCTCTTCTCCCTCCCCCCACCCCCCCCCCCAAGGAAGCAGCATGCCGCCCCGGCCTCGGAGAGAGCACTGGAGGTGGCGGGAAGAGGAGGAGCGGCCGGCCCAAGACACAGCATCATCATCATAGACAGTCCCTCGGAATCGAGGAAGACTTGCTTCCACTCTAAAAGTGAGTTCTCAGGTGGCTGTACAGTCCAATACGGGAATTACAGTCTCTGCCACAGGTGGGGCAGAGGAAAGGGTGGGTGGGCAGTCTGGTTTGCTACAGGCTCCTTCCACTGTCTGCACTCGATTTCCGCATGCTCTCGGCGACGAGACTCGAGGTGCTCAGCGCCCTCCCGGATGCTCTTCCTCCACTTTGGGCGGTCTTGGGCCTGGGATTCCCAGGTGCTGGTGGGGATGTTGCACTTTTATCAAAGTCAGTGCTTCGATGCTGGGGATGTTGGCCTGAGCAAGAACACTGATGTTGGTGCATCTATCCTCCCAGTGGATTTGCAGGATCTTGCAGAGGCAACGTTGGTAGTGCTTCTCCAGTGCTTTGAGATGTGTGCTGTATATGGTCCACATCTCTGAGCCATATAGGAGGGTGGGTAAATCTGTGTCCTCTTGTTCTCGACCCTTTCGCCAGTGGGAACAGTTTCTCTCTATCCTGTCTAGACGGCGAAACATGCTCAAGGGACTGGATGCCTACTGCTGTTCCTATGTAATACATTAGTGAAACCCCTATTGATGGTTTTATCCTGTCAAAGGAGTAAGTGATATTGTAGCCCAAGGTGCATATGGCTTCATTCAACGTATTCAGGCGAGAGGTTAAAAACCGCCATCATGGCCTCTGAGGGGCTGCACTGCTGATAACTTTTGAGCTGGCACTTCCTCTAAGCTGGTTTGAAGCCGTTCAGTGCCTTGCATAAGAACCTAACAGATGCGGGCATGTGCCGTCATGTGTTTAAAGCTCCCGAACAAGTCTTCCAATGACACCAACAATTTCTCGTACTCTGCTTCTTTTAAAGGTTGGGCCCCAGAGATCAGAATCCCTTTCCTCCACTCTCCACCCAGATGCTTCCTGCTCCTCATCGAGCACCCCCATTTTCTCCTGCTCACTTCTGCATTACTAGTCCCCCAAAGTGTTGTCCTTAAACTGACGATCTAAATCCACCCCTATGCTTTTTCTTTTGGAAATTTCTCACTCTGCTGTGTATTTCCAGAATTTTTGGATTTTGAGGATGACATTTTGATTCTTAATAACAGTTTATGAAGCTGTAAGTCAGTGGTGTTAAACTGAGAAAGCTTCCGTCAAAATTGCCGGAAAGTGCGACTAAATGTCTCACAGATATTTAATTTTTGTGGCCAACTGCAAATTGGAGATGGGTCAGTTATTCACTTTAACGATCTGTTGCCTTCTGTTTTGGGGTAGGTAATTGGTTACTTTTTAGCTTGAACTTGCACAATATTGGAAAAGTTTTATGTTCAAAAAATCATACGAGAGCGTAATTGTTATGAGTGGTTGTGAATAATTTAGCACCCGATGAGTCGCATTTTGCAATTGGTCTGTTTTGGTATTGAAGACGTTGTAACAGCCATCTAAAAGAATGGTCAGATATGGCCCTTTCAGAACTAACAGGTGGGTTTACTCGACATTGGTAATGAGGCGCTCATGACATAAAAATGGGGTTGGTATTCTGGAGGTGGGATCAAATGGATTGAACCTGTCTTGTGTAGCTATCTCCTCAAAGCAATACCTAATTATTAAAACTGCCAAACAATAACAATGGGGGTTTATTAATTATTTTATATTAATGAATGACTTGCAAAACAATACACAAATATAAAACATTGTATTGTGCAGTGCTTTAAGCAGTTGTTAATACCTGCATTTAGATTAGATTGCAGAAGGACGCAGTTAACTGGAATTGAAATATTTCTAAGTTTTATGCTGAAATAGGCACTGTTAGAATAAGATTCTGCAGGGCAATCGTTTATTTATGTGGAGAGGCCAGTGGCATCAGACATATGTGAACCAATCTTGCTGCCAAAGGTTCAATTCGATTATAAATGAACCTGATGGATTTATAAATACATTTCTGTAATTAATAAATTGTAGAGCATTGGATCAACAATTGCTTCGAAATTTCTTGGAAACTTGTCTGTGACCAAATGCTGTACAGGGAACATTCCACAAATTAACTGTTAAGACAGGTAATAATACAAGGGTTTTATGCATTCAGTCCATCGTTTGGAGACTTGAAAGCACATGAGTTGCACTGGAGTAAGAAAGAGAGAGCGAGAGAGGGATATCCCAAAAAGTGCATCTCTGCCAATTAAATGTAGTCACTTATGTACGCAACTGCAACAGCCAACTTGGGCCGGGCCGGCTGGCCGAAGGGATGCCACTGGGCCGGCTGGCCGAAGGGATCAAGTCAGCAAGGGTGCAGGGGAGCAATGCACCCGGTGGGTGGGCTTCGTAAGCGCATGGTGTAGGTGGTGGGGGAGAGATTGGGGGAACTTGGGGGAGAGCATGCTGCTCCGGTCTTGGAGAGAGCACCGGAGGTGGTGGGGAGAGGAGGAGTGGCCGACCATCGGATGCGGGAAGAAGTGGAGTGGCCAGCCCAAGGACGTAGTCAGCACCGGAGGCTGGAGGGAGCAACACGTTGACCGGGCCTCGGCGGGAGCACCGGAGGTGGTAGGGAGAGGAGGAGCGGCCGGCCCAAGGTAAGGTCATGTCAGAGAGTGGAGGGGCGGGCCGGGTACTGTGCTAAAATACCACCTATTTAACTTTCAGTGTTGCACGTTGAAAAATAAGAACGAAATACAGTTAGCCCTACCACAGTTTTATTTGATGAAAATAACGTCTTTTGAATGAGTAGTATTTCGGTGGTAAAAAAAACCTCGATCTTTAAATAGCACCGAAATACTACCGGAAAACCAAAATAATGAAAATCCAGCCCATAGAATCATAGAAGTTTACAGCACGGAAGGAGGCCATTTTGGCCCATCATGTCCGTGCCGGCCAACAATAAGCTATCCAGCCTAATCCCACTTTCCAGCTCACATCCAAGTAATTTTTAAATGTGGTGAGGGTTTCTGCCTCTACCACCCTTTCAGGCAGTGAGTTCCAGACCCCCACAACTCTCTGCGTAATGAAATTTCCCCTCAAATCCCCTCTAAACCATCTACCAATTACTTTAAATTTATGCCCTCTGGTTGTTGACCCCTCTGCTAAGGGAAATAGGCCCTTTCGATCCACTATATCTAGGCTGCTCATAATTTTATACACTTCAATGATGTCTCACCTAAGTCTGTTCCAAGGAAAACAAACCCAGCCTATCCAATCTGTCCTCACAGTTAAGATTCTCTACTCCCGGCAACATCCTCGTAAATCTCCTCTGTATCCTCTCCAGTGCAATCATGTCCTTCCTGTAATGTGGTGACCAGAACTACACGCAGTACTCCAGCTGTGGCCTAACCAGTGCTTTATACAGTTCACGCATAACCCCTCCCTGCTCTTATATTCTATGCCTTGGCTAATAAAGGCAAGCATTCCTTATGTCTTCTTAACCACCTTATCTACCTGGCCTGCTACCTTCAGGGACCTGTGGACATGCACTCCAGGGTCCCTTTGTTCCTTTACACTTCTCAGTGTCCTACCATTTAATGTGTATTCACTTTCCTTGTTAGCCCTCCCCAAATGCATTACCTCTCACTTCTCTGGATTAAATACCATTTGCCACTGTTCTGCCCACCTGACCAGTTGATTGATATCTTTCTGCCATCGGCAGCTTTCTTCTTCATTATCAACCACACAACAAATTTTAGTATCGTCTGCAAACTTCCTATATTCAAGACTAGATCAGTGATGTATACCACAAAAAGCAAGGGATCTAGTACTGAGCCCTGCAGAACCCCACTGGAAATCCTTCCAGTCACAAAAACACCCATCAACCATTACCCTTTGCTTCCTGCCTCTGAGCCAATTTTGGATCCAACTTGCCACCTTGCCCTGGATCCCATGGGCTTTTACTTTTGTGACCAATCTGCCATGTGGGACCTTATCAAATCCATATACACTACATCATACTCCCTGCCCTCATCGACCCACCTGGTTACTTCCTCGAAAAATTCAATCAAGTTAGTCAGACACGACCTTCCCTTAACAAATCCGTGCTGACTGTCCCTGATTAATCCATGTCTTTTTAATGTAGATTTATCCTGTCCTTCAGGATTTTTTCCAATAATTTTCCCACTACTGAGGTTAGGCTGATTGGCCCTTTCTCCCTTCTTAAACAAAGGTAGCACATTAGCAATCCTCCAGTCCTCTGACACCACACCTGAAGCCAGAGAGGATTGGAAAATGATGGTCAAAGCCTCTGCTATTTCTTCTTTTGCTTCGCTTAACAGCCTGGGATACATTTCATCCAAGCCTGGGGACTTACCCACTTTCAAAGCTGCTAAACCCCTTAATACCTCCTCCCTCACTATGTTTAATTCATCTAATATTTCACACTCCTCCTCCTCGATAGCAGTGTCTGCATCACCCCTCTCTTTTGTGAAAACAGACGCAGAGTATTCATTAAGAACCATACCCACATCTTCCACCACCACATACAGATTACCCTCTGGTCTCTAATAGGCCCTACTCTTTCTTTAGTTATCCTCTTGCTTTTAATATATTTATAAAACATCTTTGGGTTTTTCTTGATTTTACTTGCCAAGAATTGTTCATGCTCTCTCTTTGCTTTCCTAATATCCCTTTTAATTTCACCCCTAGACTTTCTATACTCCTCTCGAGATTCTGCAGTATTTAGCCCTCGGTATCTGTCACAAGCTTCCCTTTTTTTCTTTATCCTACCCTGTATGTCTCTAGACCTCCAGGGGACTCCAGATTTGTTAGTCTCACCTTTTTTCTTTAAGGGCACATATTTTGTCTGAACCTTGCAGATCTCCTCCTTGAATGTCTCCCATTGCTCTGACATTGATTTACCTTCAAGTAGCTGTTTCCAGTCCACTATGGCCAAATCACCTCTCAGCTTAGCAAAGTTGGCTTTGCCCCAATTTAGAACTTTTATTCCTGGGCTATCCTTGTCCTTTTCCATAACTACCTTAAATCTAACTGAATTATAGTCACTAGCTCCTAAATACTCTCCCACTGATACCCCTTCCACCTGCCCAGCTTCATTCCCTAAAACTAAATCCAGAACACCCCCCCTTCCCGTGTTCGGCTTGCTACATACTGGCGAGAAAAGTTCTCTTGAATGCATTTTAGGAATTCTGCACCCTCTATACCCTTCACACTAATTTTGTCTCAGTTAATATTAGGATAGTTGAAATCCCCTACTATTACTGCGCTATAGTTTTTGCACTTCTCAGAAATTTACCTACATATTTGCTATTCTATCTCCTTCTCACTATTTGGGGGTCTATAGTACATGCCCAGCAGTGTGATCGCCCCTTTTTTGTTTTGCAGTTCGACCCATATGGTCTCGGTTGATGACCCCTCTAACATATCATCACTCCTCAAGCTGTAATAGTTTCTTTAATCAATACCGCAACCCCCCCATCTCCCTTTTACCCCCCTCTCTATCCCGTCTGAAAAGCCTGTAACCAGGAATGTTGAGCTGCCATACCTGCCCCTCTTTTAGCCATGTCTCTGTAATAGCTATAATATCATACTCCCAAATGTCTATTTGTGCTCTCAGCTCATCTGCCTTATTCGCTATATTTCTTGCATTGAAGTATATACCATTTAGTACAGCCAGACCTCCTTGTTAGCTTTCTAGGCCTTGTTTCCTCTGTCTTTCAAATTCACTTTCTACAGTCTTGCTTTCCAATTCCAGCTTTACTTCCCTCCCGACTGAATCTATTCTCAGGTTCCCACCCCCCTGTCAAGCTAGTTTAAACCCTCCCCAACACCACTAGCAAACCCCCACGCGAGGATATTTGGTCCCGGCCTTGTTGAGGTGCAACCTGTCTGGCTTGTACAGGTCCCACCCACCCCAGAAGCGGTCCCAATGCCTCAGGAATCTAAAGCCCTCCCTCCTGCACCATCCCTCCAGCCATGCATTCATCTGCTCTTTCCTCCTATTTCTATACTCACTAGCTCGTGGCACCGGGAGTAATCCGGAGATGACTACCTTTGAGGTCCTGCTTTTCAATCTCTTCCCTAGCTCCCTAAATTCTGCCTGCAGGACCTCATCCCTCTTCCTACCTATGTCACTTGTACCGATATGGACCACAACCTCTGGCTGTTCACCCTCTCCCCCCAGAATGCCCTGCAGCTGCTTGGTGACATCCGTGACCCTGGCACCAGGGAGGCAACATACCATCCTGGAGTTACGTCGGCAGTTGCAGAAACGCCTGTCTGCTACCCTGACTATTGAATCCCCTACCACTAAAGCTCTTCCATTCTTCTTCCTCCCCCCCTTGTGCAGCTGAGCCACCCGTGGTGCCGTAGACTTGGTTCTGGCTGCACACCCCAGAGGCACCATCGCCCCCACTGGTACTCAGAAGAGAATATCAGTTGGAGAGTGAGATGGTCTCAGGGCACTCCTGCACCATCTGCCTAGTCCTCCTCTTCGATCTGGTGGTCACCCACGTCCTCTCTGCCTGCACACTCTTAAGCTGTGGGGTGACCACCTCTAGAAACGTGTTATCCATGTGCTCATCCATGGTCTGACATGGCCAAGAGCCCTTCTTCTCGCTTGACATCACCTGGCAATAGCATGGAGCATGTTACGCTGCCGAACTAGTAATGCCCCCATTAAATTCTCTCACTTAAGTTTTAAGGGCACTGTAATGGTAGATAAAAGTGCAGTTTGCAAGTCGGAGCTCCACGCAGCATGCTGTTGTTGGAGCGGATTTTTGGACATATACTTGACTTGTATACGGGACCAAACATTTGTTTTTATTTTCCCGTTTAATGAATTTTGTAAGGGACAATACTGATGCATTATGCTTTATATAAAAAAACACAGTTAGACTTCAAGATATGCTGGCCTTGAGTTATGGAGATAGGAAAGTGAGACAATGAACGACTTGAGAGATAAGTGCTGAGTATGTTTGTCTATACTGGTGCCAAAAGGCCTGCCCTTGTTTATAATGCCCTGTCACAATGAAGGCTGGTTTATATCAAGAACTCAGCCTTGGATGAAAAGTTTTGCAAACCTTGTAATGCGATGATTAGACTTAAGGACTAGTGCTAAAACATGTGATGTAAAGTGACGTAATTTGTAAGATAAAAGAACCTCACTGGAGATACCAAATTGAGAAGCTGGTTCAAAGACAGGGGTCTTTAACACTTCTCCCAAAGCTTTGTCTCCGATTTAATAAACCTCGCTTTATATATTATACAGTCTCGGAAATATTTTTCCACAACAAAATGGCGTCACGGGAACAGGATACTGTCCGATCAGACGTGATCATTAAGACAGTATCTGGAATCTGGTGTTAGAGACTGAAAAGAGAGGTGTACGGGCACGACAGGATAGTGTATAAGATACGAGTAAACAGATAGCGGGAAGAGGCTGACTAACCAGTTTGAGTTGTCCCTTTAGTAAATAAGGTCGGTGCGGAAGGGAACTGATCAATCCAACCTAGAGCCGAAAAACTCCGGTGGTAAGGAAACACGCTAGCTTTGTTGCGAAGACAAAGGGTCTCCACAGAGTAGTCGTGGCCGTGAGTATTACAGAAACAAAGGGAAACGTCCGAGTCTGGCGAACATGGAAGGTAAGGAAGGGAATGTAAAATGTGGGCTGCCCCGGGTCATTAATTAATTCCTATCATTAATTGTAACTTGCGTAATTATGTAATGCCATAAAAAAGCTGATAGTGACTATCTTAAGTGACATATGGATCCAGACATAAACTTTGTTGAATGAAGAGAGACTTTTGTGAGTGTCTATTTTGAATGAAGAGAGTACTCGAGTGATTTTGACTGTGGAATGAATGAAAGCCTGCTTGGGAAGGTGTGGAGTTGCCTGCCTGTTTTAGCTCCACCCACTTTTTCCAAACAGAGTGAACATTTTTTTAACCCTTCGTAGTGTTGTCCTGTATGTGGGAAGTTTAAGAAACTGTGAACCTTATGATAGTACATTTTAAGTTAGAAACAAAGGTGTGGATATATTCGGATGATAAGTTACGGAGCTAGGAAATGCACAAAGGATAGGTTTGTTGAGTAAAAGATAAAAAAATACATGGTCCCGGTAGTAAAAAAAAAGAATTTATTTGACACGCTCACTTACTTGTCGAAAAAAAACACACAATTGGGTTGAAAGACATAAATTTAGTCCAGGAAGGAGATAAAGAATGCCTTTTAAAACGCTCCCATTTTCCTTTGTGTAAAACCTTGACACGAAAGCTTCTAGCTCAGTAAAAAAAAAAAAGAGTTTTAAATTTAGAAATACCTTCAGGGATCAGGTCAAACTCCTGGGCGAGTGGTGAGCTATCTGTGAAGGTTTAAAAGGGACTTTTGAAAAAGGCTAAAACAGTAAGCTTTAGCAGTTTAGAAAAGAAAAAGATAAAGCAGGAAAAGGTCTCTGCCACGGGAACAGGAGGAGGGCAGAAAAGGGGGACTTGCCATAATTGTGGAAAACCGTGCCATTTTGCCAGGGAATGCAAAGGGAAAGGCAGTGAAAAGCAATGTACATATTGTGGTAAGAAAGGGCACCTGGAAGCGACATGCTATGGTAAAAATGGCTATCCTAATAAGGCAAGGACCCTGTCAGAACAGGAATACCAGCAGTGGCAGGCGTACAAAGCCACCCGGTGATGTCTGGCGGCCACTGTACAAAGTAAAAAGGAGGGAAGGATATATGTGTCTGCACTAGTAGGGGGCCGACAGTGTGAGATGCTAGTGGACACGGGAGCCTCAATATCCATTACCAATATGCCCCTTCCCGTCACCGACAAGAAGGCTCTGATAAACGGAATAGATGGACGGCCCACACTGGCCTACCTGAGCACCACCCAATTGGTGGAAATTGATAACTTATATATACCCATGAGATTTTACGTATGCAAGAATCGTGAGGGAACAATATTGGGGAATGATGTAATGAGGGAATTTAAGGCCCTGATTGATTGCGGCAAGGGGAAACCGGCCCTAGACCTCATAGAGTGGGGCCCTGAACAAGAACAGGCGTATAGTAAACTCAAGTCAGAACTAGTCTCCGCACCTGGATTGGGACTGCCTGATATGGGTAAGGATTTCCACATCCACTGTAACAATGAAGGTGGGTTCTATATGGCCGTGGTCACCCAAGATCACGGGGATAAAAGGAGACCTATAGCCTATTACTCTACCACCGAAAGCTCGGTGGTGACTGGGTTATCCAGATGTATAGCCGTGCTAGATTGCGCAGCTTGGGCAGTAAAAAAATTAAGCGAGCCTGTGGTGATGACTGAAAACATCATTCTCCACACTAAATACACATTGGTAAAAATGTTAAACACAGGAAAACTGAGAACCGTATCTAATATGAGACGGGCAAAGTGGGAAACAGTCCCCTTAATACCCAACAAAGCGGTAACCATAATTAGGGATGTAGGAAACAACCCCGCAGAAGGTATGATGGGTGAGGGGGAATCCCACTTTTGCGAAGAGGTATGTGAGGATATGGAAGAGGATAGAATAAAAGACGCCCCCCTTCAAACCGCAGAACAAACCTTGTTTGTGGACGGCTCACGAAAATACGTAGAGAGACTACCTCGTACCGGATGGGCCGTAGTTAACCAGGATCTAGAGACAGTTGAATCAGGGCGAATTAATGGGGGGTCGTCAGCTCAAGTGGCAGAACTGGTAGCCCTCACCCGGGCACTGGAATTATCGGAAAATAAGATTGTTACTATCTATACGGACAGTAGATATGCATTCGGGGTAGTACACGATTATATGACAGCATGGGGGAGAAGGGGTTTTATCACAACTAGCGGACATCCCATAATGCATCAGCTGAGAATAGAAGTTTTTTTAGCAGCCAGTAATAAACCAAAACAGGTAGCGGTTATTAAAATTAAAGCCCACAGGAGGGAGCCGGACCGAACCAGTCACCAGGGAAATAAAGCTGCAGACGTAGCTGTACAGAAGGCATTAGAACAGGAAGAGTGTGAGGAAGCCTCAGTCAGTGCCACTGGGGCCCGAGACCAACAGATAAGTATTGAGAAACTACACCAGGACACTTCTGAGGAGGAAATAGGTATGTGGACAAAGCAGGGCGCAACGCAAGGGAAGGATAACGTTTGGAGACGAAACGACAAGGTAATGGCGCCTGAATGCATACAGAATACTTTATTGGAGTTGCATCATGGCCTGTCTCATTCAGGATGAGAGGCCATGACCGGGAGTCTTGGGAGAGATTGGTGGTGGAAAGGGATGGGGAGAGATATTGCCAAATATTGCCATCGATGCGTTACGTGCGAACAATATAATTCAGGCAGGCCCATTAAAATTAAAATGGGACACCAGCCCCGTCCACGGGGGCCATGGGAACACGTACAAATGGATTTCACAGGTCCTTTGCCCCCATCCCATGGAAAAAGATATTGCCTAGTGATTATAGATCAATTTACCCGGTGGATGGAAGCTTTCCCCACACGTGATTGCACTGCCTCAACAGTGGCAAGGATATTCCGACCAAGGCACCCACTTCACCGGGAAAATTGTAAAAACAATATGCCAGCTGATGGGCATAAAACAAAAATTCCACATCCCCTACCACCCGCAGAGTTCTGGGATGGTAGAGCGCATGAACCATACCCTTAAGAACGCCCTGGCAAAGGCCATGAAAATGTCAGGAAAAACATGGACAGAAGTATTACCCATTATATTGATGAAGTTAAGAGCCACGACAAACCGGACAACCGGATTAACTCCTTATGAACTAATGACAGGAAGGGCGATGCAATTACCAGAGAACATCATAACAGGTGGGGCCAATGTAGGCCCATTAAAAGACAAAATAAAACGGTATGTTTTGGAACTAAGTACTCAATTAAAAGGGAGGCGTAAATTAGTTAGGGACAATCAGGAAGAAAGAGACGCAGAAGCAGAGCTTACAAAGCTCCCTGAAGTCCCGTTGGCGGGAAGTCGCGTTATGGTAAGGGTCCTCCCGGGAAAAACCAGGGTTTGCCCCAAAAATGGATAGGACCGTATGAGGTTATAATCAGCAGGGACACTTGTGCCTGCATCGATGTTAAAGGGAACGGACAATGGAAGCATCGGACCCAGCTTAAGGTTTTTGAACCAGCCGTTTAGCACACGTATTAGTTGTTGTTGTTTGTCTATTTACAGATTGACAGCGAGAGATTCTTCAAGCAAGCCATACGGCCATTTTGCCTTTGACTATTTGTTAATTATAGAGTAATAAGATGAAACTATATATTGCGATCGGTGCGATTATCATAGTTCGTGTTAGGTCCGGCCTGCTAGCTAGACCGAAACGAGAGTTACATGTGAATACCTTTTTGTACATGTCTTATGTTTATGCGCAAAATGAGAACTTTTCCAGTTGCTGGGTATGTTCGCACATCCCCATACATAGCAAAGGAGGCATCCCTTAACATTTTGGAAGTAGCAGAGTGGGTAATGCGACAAAACGGTACAGGGGAAGTAAATGATACTTGGAACCAGAGTGGGGATAAAGAAACTTGGAGATCGGGGGGGTTACCTTTTGGATGCATTGACGGATGGTACCAGCCGGAATACAATAGGTTGGTACGACCCCCGTTCCTGGTTTTGACCAACATCTCAGGAGTTGGAAGGCCCACCGCTGACATTTGTTTCACTAGAAACCTGACCGGTGAGGAAACAGGTTTTGTAGCAGGATACTTTAACCTCACCAGGTGGAACATAATAGCCAGCGAAACAACAAACCAGGGTTCTTTGAAATAGAGGGCATAAGGCCAACCCTGGTTGCCTCAGAAATGGAGGGGGTCCTGTTATTTGGGATATGTGGTCCCTTTTGATAGATGGGTACGTACTTTAGCAGAAGTACAGACACCAGGTCGATTAAGACGAGATCTTACCCCGGTAGAGAGGCTTATTTGGGGTCATGATGCTCCCATTCGGGATAGGACGCACCATGGATGAATTACGTAACCTAGAGAGGGTACTGGAACAGATAGTTAACGACACTGCTGAAGCAATAGAGGGCATAACGGCTGAAATGGTAGCCATAAGCACAATGGTACTCCAGAACCGAATGGCACTAGATACTAGCACAAAGTGGGGGCACATGTGCCTTAATTGGAGCTGAATGTTGCACTTACATTCCCGATAATTCAGAAAACATAACCAACCTCGCTGATCACATAAGAAGGGAGGTAAAGAAGTTATCCACAACAGCAGGAGGATCTGGCTGGTTTGACTGGCTGTTAGGGGGATCCTGGGGGTCCTATCTTATGCATGGAGTAATTATTCTGGTTGTAATAATAATTACTTGCTGTCTGATTATCGGGTGTTTTGATATCTGCTGTAAAGTTATGATGGCTCGACTGATGCCAGTAGCCAGCGTAATCGCCGAAGAAGAAGTACACCTGATGGAAATACCTGAAGACACCAAGGATGAAGAAACAGACGACGTTGACACCGACCACTATCTTTGAAGGATAGCCTAGAGCTACAGGCAAGGTGGACACATAGAACATCAAGGGAAGTAACATACCCCAAAGGACGAATATATGACAATAGGATACTATCATTGTGGTCATCTGGATTTTGTGAACATCCTCCAGGACCAAAAGGGGGAATATTGTTGGAGCGGATTTTTGGACATATACTTGACTAGTATATGGGACCAAACATTTGTTTTTATTTTCCCCTTTAATGAATTTTGTAAGGGACAATACTGATGCATTATGCTTTATATAAAAAAACACAGTTAGACTTCAAGGTATGCTGGCCTTGAGTTATGGAGATAGGAAAGTGAGATAATGAACGACTGGAGAGATAAGTGCTGAGTATGTTTGTCTATACTGGGCCTGCCCTTGTTTATAATGCCCTGTCACAATGAAGGCTGGTTTATATCAAGAACTCAGCCTTGGATGAAAAGCTTTGCAAACCTTGTAATGCGATGATTAGACTTAAGGACTAGTGCTAAAACATGTGATGTAAAGTGACGTAATTTGTAAGATAAAAGAACCTCACTGGAGATACCAAATTGAGAAGCTGGTTCAAAGACAGGGGTCTTTAACACTTCTCCCAAAGCTTTGTCTCCGATTTAATAAACCTCTCTTTATATATTATACAGTCTCGGAAATACTTTTCCACAATACTGTGCACTACCACCGTGCTAAATGGGATAGATTCAGAACAGATCTAGCAGTTCAAATCTGGGCATCCACAAGGCGCTGTGGGCCATCAGCAGCAGCAGAATTCTTTACCACCACAATCTGCAACCTCATGGCCCAGCATTTCCCTCACTCGACTATTACCATCAAGCCAAGCGACCAACCCTGGTTCAATGAGGAGTGCAGAAGAGCATGCCAGGAGCAGCACCAGGTGCACCTAAAAATGAGGTGCCAACCTGGGGAAGCTGTAACATGGGACAATATGCATCCTAAGCAGCGGAAGCAGCATGCAATAGACAGAGCTAAGTGATCCCACAACCAACAGATCAGATCAATGCTCTGCAGTCTTGCAAAATCCAGTCGTGAATGGTGGTGGACAATTAAACAACTAATGGGAGGAGGAGGCGCCATGAATATCCCCATCCTCAATGATGGCGCAGAGCGGCACGTGAATGAAAAAGGCTTGGCTGAAGTGTTTGCAACCATTTTCAGCCAGAAGTGCTGAGTGGATGATCCATCTCGGCCTCCTCCTGAGGTCCCCACTATCACAGAAACCAGTCTTCAGCCAATTCGATTCACTCCATATATCTAGAAACGGCTGAGCACATTAAATACAGGAAAGGCTATGGGCCCCGACAACATCTGAAGACGTGTGCTCCAGAATGAGCCATGCCACTAGTCAAGTTGTTCCAATACAGCCACAACACTGGCATCTACCTGATAATGTGAAAAATTGTCTAGGTATGTCCTGTCCACAAAAACAGGACAAATCCAATCCGGAAAATCAGTCTACTCTCAATCATTCGCAAAGTGATGGAAGGTGTCGTTGACAATGCTATCAAGCGGCACTTACTCAGTGCCAATAACCAGCTCACCAATGCTCATTTGGGTTCTGCCAGGACCACTCAGCTCCAGACCTCATTACAGCCTTGGTCCAAACATCGCCAAAAGGGCTGAATTCCAGAGGTGAGGTGCGAATGACTGCCCTTGACATCAAGGCAGCATTTGACTGAGTGTGGCATTAAGGAACACTTGTAAAATTGAAGTCAATGGGAATCAAGGGGAAAACTCTCCCTGGCTGGAATGATACCTAGCACAAAGGAAGATGGTTGTGAGGGTTGGAGGTCAATCATCTCAGCCCCAGAACATTACTGCAGGAGTTCCTCAGGACAGTGTCCTGGGCCCAACCATCTTCAGCTGCTTCATCAATGACCTTCCCTCCATCATAAGATTAGACGTGAGGATGTTCGCTGATGATTTAGTTCTATTTGCAACTCCTCAGATGATGAGGCAGTCCATGCCCTCATGCAGCAAGACCTGGACAACATTCAGGCTTGGGCTCATAAGTGGCCAATAACATTTGCGCCAGGCAATGGCTATCTCCAACAACCGAGAGTCTAACTATTGCTCCTTGACATTCAACGGCATTTCAATCACCGAATCCCCTACCATCAACATCCTGGGGTCACCATTAACAGTAAACTTAACTGGACCAGCCACATAAATACTGTGCATGCAAGAGCAGGTCAGAGGCTGGGTATGTGGTCAGTGTCTCACCTCCTGACTCCCCAAAGCTTTTCCACCATCTACAAGGCACAAGTCAGAAATGTGATGGAATACTTTCCACTTGCCTGGATGAGTGCAGCTCCAACAACACTTAAGAAGCTCAACACCATTCAGGACAAAGCAGCCCACTTTATTGGCACCCCATCCACCACCTTAAACAGTCACTCCCTTCAGCACCGGCGCACCGTGGCTGCAGTGTGTACCACCTACAAGATGTATTGCAGCAATTCGCAAGGCTTCTTTGATAACATCTGCCAAACCCTCCACCACCGAGAAGGAGAAAGGCAGTAGGCGCAGGGGAACGCCATCACCTCCAAGTTCCCATCCAACTTACACACCATCCTGACTTGGATATATATCAGTGTTCCTTCACCGTCACTGGGTCCAAATCCTGGAAATCCCTCCCTAACGGTACTATAGGGGTACTTTCACCACAAGAACGGTTCAAGAATGCGGGTCACTAGGAATAAGCAATAAATGCTGGCCTTGTCTGTGACGCTCACATTCCAGGAACGAATAAAAAACAAAATAATTGTGAAAATGAGCCATTGTTCTTCAGTGTTGATATTGCACTGTATTTCCATTTGTCGTCATTTGTGTGAAGTCCTGCATAATCAAAATTCATAGAAGTCGGTTTTTGGTGTATTCACACTATAACTAGTTTTGATACTGTTTTATGTAAATGCAGCTTGAAACTAGAATTAGGGCACACCCTTACTCTGGAGTTAAAGGGCCCAAATTTCCCCATGAGTTGCACCATTTTTTTTGGTGTAACTTGATTTTTCTGGAGTATCTTTTTAGTTGCAAATGTGGCCATTTAATTTGCGCCAGTGTAAGTGAGTTAGTTAGGTTTTTTGTTCGGTCATGTTTTTTTCAAAAGGGCGTTCCCAGCCACTTACACCATTTATGCCAATTTGGCCAGAAAAAACTAACTTAGGGCAGCATATGTGTCCACTTTTGTCCGCACATAAAGACCTGACTTACAGTTAAAGAATCGACACAAGTAACTACATTTAAAGCACCACCAAGCACCAAACAAAGCACAAAAAGTAATAAGCAATTAATTAACGAACAAAATAGAAGGAACCCTGCCCTTAAAGCACCAAGACCAAAGTAATAAGCAGTCAATAAATAACAAATAAAAAAATAGAAGGAACCCTGCCCCTAAAGCACCAAAATCAATCAGTAAATAACAAATAAAAAAATAGAAGTCCTACCTTCGGGAATGTAGTGGGCCGCCGATGAGGGAGCCCATTCGGCCAGGGCTAGGGACACACCTCTCCCACACAGCCTGCAGCGCATGTTTGCAGAAATGGCCTGCCAGGAGCTACTGCACATGCGGCAGACTCTAGCGCAGAGGTCCCGGCACTGTTTTCAGCGCTGGGTCCTGGCTCCGCCCCCAATCCATTGGGCCACGTTGCGCCACGACCGAGGAGAGGCTGGGGAGCGGCCAGAATACAGATGTATTTTTTCGGCGCGTTTGGAGGTGGACAAAAGCGGCGCACCTCGGGTGAGGGCGCCAGAAAAACAGGTTCGAGAAACTCTAGCCCAAAGAAGGGACACTCCCTGGCAGAGGTAATGTTGCTTTGCTTAATAGTCACTTCAGGCCTTGATACATGATTTACACTTTTAGTTAACAAAAAGCTATCAATCTTCGATTTATAATTAACAATTGATCTAGCATCAATTGCCGTTTGCGGGGGACAGTTCCAAACTTCTACCACCCTTTGGGCCCAAATTTCCTCAGGAGTTGCTCCGTTTTTTTTTGGAGCAACTTGATTTTTCTGGAGTATCTTTTTAGTTGCAATTCTGGCCATTTAATTTGCTCCAGTGTAAGTGAGTTAGTTAGGTTTTTTTTTTAGTTTAGTTTTTTTTTCAAAAGGGTGTGTTCCCAGACACTTACGCCTGTTTTGGCCATTTAAGCGAGTTTGGCCAGCAAATAGTTGCTCCAAACTAACTTAGGCCAGCGTATGCTGCCACTTCTGTCCGCACAGAAAAACCTTACCTAGAGTTAAGGAATCGGCGCAAGTAACTACATTTGAAGCACCACGAAGCACCAAACAAAGCACAAAAAGTAATAAGCATTCAATAAAAAATGAAGAACTGAAGTAAATAATTAAATTAGCAAATAAAGAACTGAAGTAAATCCTACCTTCAACTAAACTCGGCAGCGGCTGGCCGTGCGGGAGTTCCTTCGGCCTGGTATAGGGGAGGGAGAACGCGGCATCTGAACTGGGGGGGTGGGGAAGGGAAGAGATCCACAGCAGGCCCGCCCCAGCCGGTGCGGGAGCCCCCCCTGCCGGATCAAAACTCTTCCCCTTCCCCCCCTCCCTCCCCACCCGATCAAAACTCTTCCCCTCATCAACCTGTCTCTTGTAGCCCTCAGCGCGGAAGGCAGCAGACGGCCTGTGTGGCAGACCACTCAGCTCAGGATAGGGACGGCGAACATCGCATCGTCCCGTTGGCCAAGGATAGGGTTGCCCGGAGCCAGGACGTGTTGGGAGGGCCATGAGCTACTGCGCACGCGCAGACTCCACTATGCACGCGCGCAGCTGATGGCACTCTTTTCGGTGCAGAGCTGTAGCTCCGCCCACCACGCGCTCCGATGCGTTGCGCCACAGGCTGCAAGCCTGGAACCAACGGGGAGAATACGGAGGTAAGAAATCGGCGCCGTTTCTGTACTACAAAGTCCGCGCACCTCATGGAGGTGCGCCGTTCTAGCAGAGGGGGAAAACTTGGACCCATTGTGTGTAGAATTGTTTCCTAATTTCACTCCTGAAATGTCTGGCTCTAATTTTTAGACTCTCCAGCCAGGGGACATAACTTCTCAGCATCTATGCTGTCAATCCCTCTCAAAATGGTATATGTTTCAATTAGATCACCTCTCATTCTTCTAAACACCAGAGCGTATAGGCTACATCTACTCAATCTCTCCTCAAAGGACAACCCTCTCATCCCAGGGATCAATCGAGTGAACATTTGTTGCACCGCCTCTAAGGCACGTATGTCCTTTCTAGATAAGGAGACCAAAACTGTGCACAGTACTCCAGTGTGGTCTCACCAAACCTCTGTACAATTGTAGCAAGACTTTATACTCTTGTACTCCAACCTTCTAGTAATAATGGCCAACATGCCATTTGCCTTCCTTATTGCTTGCTGTACCTGCATGCTAACTTTCTGTGTTTCCTGTATAAGGACACTTAAATCTCTCTGAACACCAACATTTAATAGTTTCTCACCATTTAAAACATATTCAATTTTTCTACTCTTCCAACCAAAGTCAATAATCTCACATTTTCTCACATTATACTCCATCTGCCACCTTATTGCCCACTCACTTAACCTGTCCAGAGGCTAGAACTTCCACTTTTGAGCTTATCGCCCAAAAATGGGCGTTATTTCCAGTGTGGGCGGTAAAAAAGAGTTTTCAGATCGCCGGCTTCTCGCCCATTCTCAAAACACCTAGTTTACATTTTTGAAAATGGGTGTTACCGTGAGTGATATCAAATGAGCGGTAGCATTAAGTTTTTTTGACCTACTGCCATAAAGTGTGGCCGTCCTTAGCAACAGCATGGCAACGCTCGCTTCCCACGATTCTGGAGGTCAAGGGTCACCATGACATGCGCAGAAGAGGAGACAGAGAGAGAGGGAGCTCAGAGGCACTGAAGGTATGGCTGGGTGTGGTGCGGCTGCTTTGGGAGGAAGGAGGGAGAGTTTAGAGCTTCACAGCAAGTAGGCAAACAAAAATTAGCTGTTAACAGCCACATATTTGACCGAATTGGCCCTATAATGGAGAGAGAGGAGGAGGCATCACAGCACGCTGTGGAGACTGACACTGGAGAGAGCAGTGAGGTGGGGGAGGAGCACATTGGAAGCTGCAAAAGAGCCAGGAGGTTCTCAGACGAGGAAAATGCCTCCCTCCTGCAGGAGGTCGCGTTACGCTTGGGTGATTTGACACAGGGAGGGCGTGGAAAGCCCACCCCAAAGGCCTACCAGAGGATATGGACAGAGATAGCAGAGGTGGTCTCGTCGGCGACCAACGAGGTGCGTGAGGGCAACCAATGCCGCAAACGATGGAACGACCTTGTGGGATCCGCAAGAGTAAGTATTAAATTGATTTACATGTACTTACGTAGTAATATAATTTGATTTGTAACAGTCATGAGTGACTATCAGCAGATGTGAGATCTTGCACTTTTACCGGGAATGTTTTATTCAAAGCCAGCGGTCACGGTGTACGTCTTTAGGTAAAGAATGAAAATAATCATAATAATCATGATTACATCTGTCAGTTATGTGTTGCATCAGTCTCTGTGACAGTACTTAGCAATGATATCATGCAATGATGTCATGCCATGTCGTCCTGTCACATTTAACAGAAGAAGCTATCGACGATGAGGTCAGCAGAGGCGAACGGGTGGGGGGGTGCCACCAGTTCGCCTCAGCAACATCACAGAGATGGAGGAGCGTGTGCTAGCACTCGTGGGGAAGCACCCCTGGACAGCCACGGGCGCATCTGCAGACCCTGAAGTGATGCCACATGAGTAAAGCTTACACCATTGCGTGGTGTAAAGTCAATAGATGCCACACCAACTCATATCCGACCAATCATATATGATAGATGATTTCTAAAAGTGTCATAGAAATAATGCTGGTCTAATGAAAATCATTGCAATGCACAATGTGTTGATGGTCATGAAATGTGTTATATATGTAAACACTACCAAAGTGTAAGACTTGCCATCAGGGGGTAAGACCTGTGGGAGACCCAAGGATCACCTGCACACCCTGGGCAAACAGGTATAAAAGGCAGATGACCATGCTGCCTCCTCACTCTGGGGTTACAATAAAGAGACCAAGGTTCACAACAGTTTGAGCTTAAGATGTGCAGTCTTGTGGAGTTATTCTAAACGTAACAATTGGCGACAAGTAACAGATCACGAACTTTCACGCAGTCATGGCTGCCATTGGTATTCTTGAGAGATTTGTTGAGGGTGATGATTGGGAAGTCTTCGTTGAGTGTCTTGACCAGTAATTCATGGCCAACGAGCTGGAAAAGGAAGAAACCGCGATCAAGCGCAGGGCAATTCTCCTCACGGTTTGCAGGTCCATGATATATGGCCTCATCAAAAATCTGCTAGCACCGACGAAACCAACGGAGAAGACATATGAAGAGCTGTGCACGCTGGTTCGGGAACACCTCAAGAAGGAGAGCATCTTGATGGGCAGGTATTGCTTTTATATGCACCACCGCTCCGAGGGCCAGGACGTGGCGAGCTATGTTGCCGACCTAAGACGCCTTGTGGGACCGTGCGTATTTGCTGGATTTTTGGGGGAAGTGTTGCGGGACTTTTTTGTGCTTGGAATCGGCCATGAGGTCATTCTTCGCAAACTGCTGTCTGCCGAATCCCTAGATCTGAGCAAGGCCATCAGGCTTTTATGTTCACTAACGATAACACCAAAGAGATATCATTGCAGCATCTGAACTCACCGTCAAGTACGGTGCATAAAATAACGCCTTCGGCAGGCAGAACGGTACATGGCAGGGCCTACACGCCTTCAGAGGCCAGACCAAGGATGACTCAGAGCCCGCTGTGGGGCGTGAATGCGAATCCATTAGCACCATGTTGGCACTGCGGGGGTAGTCATCAAGTCCATCAATGTCGATTCAAGCACTACGTGTACAAGGGTTGTAGAACAATGGGGCACCTCCAGCAAATGTGCAGACGTGCTGTGACTCACCATGTGACAGAGTCGGCAGAAGATGACCGATCCGGTGTGGATCACGTTGAATGAGTAAGAGAGGCAACTCAACCCGAGGCTGAAGAGAAAGTGTATGGGGTACACACCCACACCACCAAAAGTCCTCCGATAATGTTAAAAGTCAAATTAAACGGCATTCCAGTTTCCATGGAATTGGACATGGGGTCGAGTCAGTCAATTATGAGCCAAAAGGCTTTTGAGAAGCTGTGGGGCAACAAGGAACAAAGGCCGAAACTAAGCCCGATCCACACCAAGCTGCACACTTACACCAAAGAGCTCATACCAGTCATTGGCAGTGTGGCAGTGAAGGTATCGTACGATGGAGCTGTGCATGATTTACCACTGTGGATTATACCAAGCGATGGCCCAACTCTGTTCGGCAAAAGCTGGCTAGGAAAGATCCGATGGAACTGGGACGACGTCAAAGCACTGTCTTCGGAGGATGACTCCTCGTGCATCCAAGTGCTAAACAAATTCCCGTCATTATTCGAGCCAGGCATCGGCAACTTCACAGGCGCCAAAGTGCAGATCCATCTAGTCCCTGATGCATGACCCGTTCATCACAAGGCCTGAGCGGTTCCATACATGAAGTGAGAGAAAGTCGAGATCGAGCTGGACAAACTTCAACGAGAGGGGATCATATCGCCAGTCGAGTTCAACGAGTGGACCAGTCCAATTGTGCCGGTGTTGAAGAGCGATGGGACGGTCAGAATCTGCGGGGACTACAAGGTAATGATCAACCGAGTCTCGTTACAGGACCAGTACCCACTACCCAAAGCAGATGACCTGTTTGCAATACTAGCAGGGGGGAAGTCGTTCACCAAGCTGGATCTAACCTCTGCCTTCTTGACACAGGAGTTGGCTGAACCTTCAAAAAAACTGACATGCATCAACACACACAAAGGACTGTTCATATACCACAGATGCCCCTTTGGGATTCGCTCAGCTCTTCCAGAGGAACATGGAGAGTCTACTGAAATCGTTCTGCGCACCGTGGTGTTCCAAGATGACATCTTGATCACTGGCCGCAACACCACCGAACACTTGCACAACCTGGAAGAGGTTCTCAAGCGACTGGACAGAGTGGGACTCAGGCTGAAATGCTCCATGTGTTTTCCTGGCACCAGAGATCGAATTTCTGGGGAGAAAGATTGCGTCGGACGGCATCAGACGCACGGATTCCAAGACGGAGGTCATCAAGAATGCACTCAGACCACAGAATGTGATGGAGCTGCGTTCGTTCCTGGGACTCCTGGGACAGTATTTTGCTAGAACCATTGCGTTTATTGCTACGCAAGGGTGACGACTGGGTTTGGGGTAAATCTCAAGAGACGGCCTTTAATAAGGACAGAAACCTGCTATGTTCTAACAAGTTACTTGTATTGTATGACCCGTGTAAATGTTTAGTACTAGCTTGTGATGCATCTTCGTACGGGATCAGTTGTGTGATATAGCAAGTTAATGTGTCAGGCAAACTGCAACCGATTGCATATGTGTCCAGAAGCTTATCTAAGGCTGAAAGAGCCTACAGTATGGTTGAGAAAGAAGCATTAGCATACATATACGGGATTAAGAAAATGCACCAATACCTATTTGGGCTCCGGTTCAAGCTCGAAACCGACCACAAGCCGCACATTTTGTTGTTCTCAGAAAGCAAAGGTATTAACACCAATGCTTCGTCCTGCATCCAAAGATGGGCACGAACATTATCTGCGTATGATTATGTAATCCGCCACAGACCAGGCACTGAGAACTGTGCGGATGCCCTCAGTCGGCTACCATTGCCCACCACCAGGGTGAAAATAGCGCAACCCGCAGACTTGCTCCTTGTAACGGATGCTTTTGGGAGTGAGGGGTCACCTGTCATGACTCGCCAGGTCAGGACCTGGACTAGCCAGGACCCGGTGCTATCACGAGCAAAAAGCTGTGTCCTCAATGGGAGCTGGTCGGCGGTCCCAGGGGAAATGCAAGACGAAATTAAGCCGTTTCACTGATGCAAGGACGAAATGTCCATCCATTCGGACTGCCTCCTGTGGGGGAATCATGTAATTTTGCCAAAAAAAGGCAGGGGAATGTTTATACGCGACCTTCACAGTACCCACCCAGGCATAGTCACGATGAAAGCTGTCGCCAGGTCGCACGTTTGGTGGCCCGGCATTGACTCGGAATTGGAGTCATGCGTACACCAATATAACACTTGCTCACAGTTGAGCAATGCACCAAGAGAGGCCCCACTGAGTCTGTGGTCATGGCCCTCCAAACCGCGGTCAAGGGTCCACGTAGATTTCGCTGGCCCCTTTTTTGGAAAGGTGTTCCTAGTAGCAGTGGACGCTTACTCTAAATGAATGGAATGTATAATAATGTCGTCATGTACGTCTACTGCCACCATTGAAAGCCTCCGGGCATGTTTGCCACCCATGGTTTGCCCGACGCCCTTGTTAGTGACAAAGGACTATGCTTCACCAGCTCGGAATTCAACGAGTTCATGACCCGCAATGGCATCAAGCATGTCAGGTCTGCGCCGTTTAAGCCCGCATCCAATGGTCAAGTGGAACGGGAAGTCCAAACCATCAAGCAGAGCTTGAAACGCGTGCAGACCTGGTTATCTCGGATTCTGCTCAGCTACCACACCCGACCCCACTCGCTTACTGGGGATCCCCCTGCAAAATTGCTAATGAAGAGAGCACACAAAACCAGGCTCTCCTTAGTTCACCCGGATCTCAATGATCATGTAGAAACCCGGCGTCACCGGCATAACATGTACCACGATCGCATGGCTGTATCACGTGACATTGAGGTCAACGACCCTGTGTTTTTTCTCAATTATGGTCATGGTTACAAATGGGTTGCTGGCACCGTGTTAGCCAAGGAGGGGAATAAGAGTGTTTGTTGTCAAACTTTTTAACGGACAAACGTGGAGAAAGCATTTGGATCAGACCAAACTGCTGTTCACTGACAACCAAGAACAGTTTGAAGAGGACATTGTAAAGTCCCGACCCTGCAGTACAGACTTACACGAGGCACATGCTGAAGTCAAGGTCACTCTGGACCTGCACCTTTATTTCACAGCTCTCAAGTGCCGCACTTGCCTGAGACCTGCCTTTATATACCTGTGTGGAACAGGTATGCAGTGTCTCCTGCACGTGCACCCCTAGTGGTAAAGTATGCTTGTGGTTACAGGTCATATCTAGTTACAGTCATGTATAGCATGGTAAGATACAGTTATATACAGTAGTGAGATACATGACAGACATTACCATCATTGATCCACCCACACACACCCAACCAGCAATTGACCTCGCAGTCAACCACAAGGATGAACCCACCATGCCCGACAGTCCGATCAGACCAGCCACACCGCAGTGCAGCAATGATCTGACCGACTCACCCATGCCAGGACTTCAACTCAGGTGATCAACACAGGAACGCAGAGCTCCGGATCGCCTCATCTTATAAATATCTTGTACATAAGACCTTATAGAAGACCTTGTTAAGGCTGCACTTGGCATACTGTGTCCAGTTTTGGTGATATTGAGGCTTTGGAAAGGGTGCAGAGGAGGGCTACTAGACTAATTCCCATTGTAAAGCACCTTGGTTGTCAAGCTAAGGTAAAAGAGCTGGGACTCTATACTTTAGAGAATCGCAGAGATAGAGGTGAACTGATTGAGGTTTATAAGATGGAAGTAGATTGTGTTCGATTGACAGTTTGTTCTAATTAACTACATTAGGGGGGATTAGGGATCACAATTTTAATTTGTATAAGGCCAGATTTAAGTTAGATGTCAGGAGGCGGTTCTTTTCCCAGAGAATCATGGACCTCTGGAGGCTGCTAGCTCATGCGATGGACACAGATTGACAGAATTCCTTCAAGTGAGCTGGGACAGTGATCACCACTCAGGAAAGGTAGGTACTGCAAGGAATTATCAGGGCCAGAGTGATCTCCGGGACTAGTTTCCTCCAAATGTTTTTATCTGGTTTTTCACCTCTCCCAGGAGATCACATGATTTTTGGGTGGATTGTGTATATATCGTGATACACAAGTGGGCTAGATTTTCGGTTGCATTGCACCTCTGTTAGTGCCCCGGAGGGGTGGTAATGCATTTCAAAATGCTTACCGCCTGGGCGGCCAGCTTTCAGCGCCCCGCCAGGAAATTTGATGCCGGCTTTGCGGCGGTGCAAAACGCTATAGCCTCGCTTTATAGTTTAATTCTCATCATGACGTCAGTCGTCGTGCAATGTCCCGCTAGCACCCCGGTCGCAAAATTAGGTGGAAATGCCTCAATTAACATCCACCCAAATCATGCCCGAGAAACCAGGTGGTCCCACAGTCAATTGCCGCTATGTGCAGCGTACTGAAAGGGTGGGAGGGCGGCATGCTTTCGCTCAGGACGCCGTGTGAACCTCTGACTTTAAATCTGAATACTGATCTGCCATTACGGGGTCCTTACAGCTTGTGTGAAATAATTTAATGGGTGCATTACTAGTTCTCCATCATCGCTTACTCCATGCTGTGGTCAGGCGGTGTGAAGATAGAAGGCGGTGTGGCCATGCAGGACCACAGATGAGCAGAGGCTGCGGACATCTGGACAGGAGGCCTTATCCCCCCACGAGGTTACAGGAAGCAACGCTCATACCTCCACCTCTCTGAGGAGCAGTGTGTGAGAAGGATGAGCTTCTTACAGGAGTGCTGAGATATGCCATCTCCTACAGGCAGACCGGCAGCCTCACATCGGGAGGAGGCGAGTGAGGAACAGGAGCCTGGCGAGGCCCCGAATGGCCAGCTAAACCAGGAGGAGCAACATCCACGTTGGAGGCAGCGTGGCAATGCTGCCGATGCAAGAGACACACATCAGCGGATGATAATGCATCAGGTCTCTTGAGTGGAGGAAGATGAGGGATGTAGCTAATACTAACTGCACTATGTGCCACCATAATGCCACATCTCCGTTCAAGTCCACAATCATACTCAAGATGCCAGCTGTTCATTGTGCTGACAGATTTGGGAGGAACGTCGAGGGATTCCGGGGACATCGAATCGGCCGAAGGGACTCCGGGCCGGCGCTGAACCGGCCGAAGGGACCGAGGCGGCGGCGTTTAACCCAACATCTTAAATGCCTAACCAATTTTTAAACTTTTTACACAATTTGGGAGAACTTTTAAAACTTACATTTTAGACTTTTAATTGAAATACTTTTAAACACCTATTATTGATCTACATCTTTGACTTTTTAACAACGGTGAAAGTAACATTTTATTCACGACACCAAATGTTGTGGCCGCAAATCCACAAGCAAAGCCCTCCCCAGCAAGTAACAAAACACAACGTCAAGGAGAAACACCCATCAACCACAATGAACTGAAATCATGTATGTACAAAGGGAAATTCCATAAGTCATCCCTGTGGCATCTTAGGCACATACACTTCAACCAATAGGTTGCGTCAAACAATGCAATGACATATTTACATCCATTATTTACACGATGAGTACATTTGTCCATGGTGGGAAAAGTCCTCAGACAGACTTAGCCTGACATTTCCCACCCCTCATCTTCCCCCCTCCTATACCTAGTATTCCTCCTCAATGTAGCCTCAGTGCTGTTAGCCTAGTAGCTGCTGAGGATTCTATGATTGAGCTGGCCCGCTTCTATCCCGGGCCGAAGGGATCCCGCGCCGGCCCACTTCTATCCCGGGCCGAAGGGATCCCGCGCCGGCCCACTTCTATCCCGGGCCGAAGGGATCCCGCGCCGGCCCACTTCTAACCCGGGCCGAAAGGACTACACACTGGCCCCAGGCCAAAAGGACCCCGCGCCGGCCGCTTCTATCCTGGGCCGAAAGGAATCCACACCGGCCCACATCCATCCCGGGCCGAAAGGACTCCACACCTGCCCACGCCTGTCCCTGTGGTCGCAAACCAGCTGTTCATTGTGCTGACAGATTTGGGAGGAACGTCGAGGGATTCCGGGGACATCGAATCGGCCGAAGGGACTCCGGGCCGGCGCTGAACCGGCCGAAGGGACCGAGGCGGCGGCGTTTAACCCAACATCTTAAATGCCTAACCAATTTTTAAACTTTTTACACAATTTGGGAGAACTTTTAAAACTTACATTTTAGACTTTTAATTGAAATACTTTTAAACACCTATTATTGATCTACATCTTTGACTTTTTAACAACCTTTAGAAACTTTTAAAATAAATTGCGAATTTTAATCAAATTTTTATCAACTTTTAACTCTTAAAATAACGTTGGAAGTGACCATCCTGATGCCTGCCCCCCCCCAACCTAGCCTCGGGCCATCTACCAACAATGGCGCTACTCAGCGCCGAGGTTGTGGCCAACACTTCGCCGTAGGCAAGTAGACTTATCGAGCTGTGCCTGGTCTCCAGTTGTCTTGGACCCCTTGCCACTGGACCAAGACCTTGTTCAGCTAAGCCCGTGTGGTTGCCGGTGTGCAGCGGCCACCCCACGTTAAAAGAACTCACGCACAGACATCTTCCACTTTGTCCGTATGAAGTTCGAGACCTGGAATGTCAGGATCCTCATGGACAATTCCAATAGCAACAGGCCGGAACACCACACCACCATAGTTGCCCGGGAACTCAGACGTTTTGACATTGACGTCGCCGCCCTAAGCGAGACCCGGTGAGCAGGGGAATGCCAGTTGAAGGAGCATGGTGGAGATTATACCTTCTTCTGGAAAGGGAAACCAGAGGCAGAACGCTACCTTCATGGAGTTGGCTTTGCCGTCAAGAATGAGCTGGTCGACCGCCTCAAAGACTCCCCCTGTGGGGTTAACGAACGCCTCATGACTCTCCGTATCACCCTATCTTGGAACCAATGTGCCCCAGTCATCAGTGCGTATGCCCCTACACTCGATGTAACAGATGAGACTAAAGAGGGTTTTTATTCCAACCGAGACATCCTTGTCCCGCGTCCCCACGGGTGACAAATTGATCCTCCTGGGTGACTTTAATGCCAGGGTTGGCAAAGACACAGCCCTCTGGGGAGGCATGATTGGCAGAGAGGGGGTAGGGAAAGCCAACTGCCAACTCCAGTGGTACCCTACTCCTGACAAAATGTCGAGAACATGAACTCCTCATCACCAACACCCTGTTCCGCCCCAGAGGAACAAAAAGAAGGCATCGTGGCAACATCTCCGCTCCAAACACTGGCATCTACTTGACTATGTCATCGTCCGAGCCAGGGATCGCAAGGATGTGCACATCACCCGCGCCTGACGACTGCTGGACGGACTACCGTCTAATCCGATCCATCATCAACATTAACATAACCCCAAAGCAGAGGGGAAAACAGAAGTAGTGCCGCAAAAAAGTTAATGCCAGGGCACTGAGAGACCCAGCTAAGAGAGCGCTATACAGCCAGCGCCTCACAGCCAATCTGGCGAGCCTTGATGACCCTGAGATGCTGAATGCCCACAGCGCTCGGTCTGCCCTCCAGGCCTCTATAACCAGTGCCTGTGAAGAGACACTTGGTCACTCAACCAGAAAACATCAGGACTGGTTTGATGAAAATGATCAGGAGATCGAAGAACTAATAGATCGCAAGCGCAAAGCATTTCTGAGCCTCAAGCAACAACTCAACTCAGGAGCTGCAAAACAACATTACAGACGACTCAAGGCTCAGGTCCAACAAAAAACCCAGGACCTAAAGAACAGGTGGTGGATGGAGAAAGCACTGGGGATACAACAACAAATATGCGAGGATTCTTCATTGCAGTCAAGGCAACCTACGGTCCAAACTCCCAAGGCCCCACCCACTCCTGGCCAAGAAGGGGGAAACACTCATCAAGGACACTGAGGCTGTCAGGGCCTGATGGAAGGAGCACTTTGAAGATCTCCTCAATCGAGACTCTGCCTTTGACTTGAGGGCTCTCGACTCCATCCTGCAGCATGCGACCCGCCACCAACTCAGTGAAACTCCAATGTTGCACGAAATAGGCAATGCCTTAAACAGCTCAAGAATAACAAGGCTACGGGTGTGGATGGAATCTCTGCTGAGGCACTAAAATATGGTGGAGAGGCGCTGTTGGCGTGGATACATGTCCTCATCTCTCTCATCTGGAGGGAGGAGAGCATGCCAGGAGATCTCAGAGATGCAGTGATCGTGACCATTTTTTAAAAAGGGGACGAGTGAGACTACGGCAATTACAGGGGAATCTCACTGCTATCAGCCACTGGGAAGGTCGTCGCTAGAGTTCTCCTCAACCGTCTTCTTCCTGTGGCCGAGGAGCTCCTCCCGGAATTAAAGTGCGGATTTCATCCCCTACGGGGCACAACGGACATGATCTTTGCAGTGCGAGAGCTGCAGGAAAAATACAGGGAGCAGCGCCAGCCCTTTTACATGGCCTTCTTCGATTTTACAAAGGCTTTTGAAACTGTCAACCGTGAGGGTCTATGGAGTGTCCTCCTCCGTTTTGGATGTCCCCAAAAGTTTGTCAACATCCTTCGCCTGTTTCATGACGACATGCAGGCCGTGATCCTTACCAACAGATCCATTACAGACCCAATTCACGTCTGGATCGGGGTCAAACAGGGTTGCGTCATCGCTCCAACCCTCTTCTCAATCTTCCTCACCGCCATGCTCCACCTCACAATCAACAAGCTCCCGACTGGAGTGGAATTAAACTACAGAACCAGTGGGAAGCTGTTTATGCTGCCTCCAGGCCAGGTCCAAGATCACCCCAACCTCTGTCATTGAGCTGCAGTATGTGGACAATGCCTGCGTCTGCGCACATTCTGAGGCTGAACTCCAGGAGATAGTCAAAGTATTCACTGAGACATATGAAAGCATGGGCCTTACGCTTAACATCCGTAAGACAAAGGTCCTCCACCAGCCTGTCCCCGCCGCACAGCACTGCCCCCCAACCATCAAGATCCACGGTGCAGCCCTCAACAACGTGAACCATTTCCCATATCTCGGGAGCCTCTTACCAGCAAAGGCAGACATTGATGCGAAGATTCAACATCGCCTCCAGTGCGCCAGTACAGCCTTCAGCCGTCTGAGGAAAAGAGTGTTGGAAGACCTGGCCCTCAAATCTACCACCAAACTCATGGTCTAAAGGGCTGTAGTAATTACCCGCCCTCCTGTATGGATCTGAGGCATGGACGATATATAGAAGGCACCTCAAGTCGCTGGAGATAGAAACATAGAAACATAGAAAATAGGTGCAGGAGTAGGCCATTCGGCCCTTCTAGCCTGCACCGCCATTCAATGAGTTCATGGCTGAACATTCAACTTCAGTACCCCATTCCTGCTTTCTCGCCATACCCCTTGATCCCCCTAGCAGTAAGGACCTCATCTAACTCCTTTTTGAATATATTTAGTGAATTGGCCTCAACAACTTTCTGTGGTAGAGAATTCCACAGGTTCACCACTCTCTGGGTGAAGAAGTTCCTCCGCATCTCGGTCCTAAATGGCTTACCCCTTATCCTTAGACTGTGACCCCTGGTTCTGGACTTCCCCAACATTGGGAACATTCTTCCTGCATCTAACCTGTCTAACCCCGTCAGAATTTTAAATGTTTCTATGAGGTCCCCTCTCATTCTTCTGAACTCCAGTGAATACAAGCCCAGTTGATCCAGTCTTTCTTGATAGGTCAGTCCCGCCATCCCGGGAATCAGTCTGGTGAACCTTCGCTGCACTCCCTCAATAGCAAGAATGTCCTTCCTCAGGTTAGGAGACCAAAACTGTACACAATACTCCAGGTGTGGCCTCACCAATGCCCTGTACAACTGTAGCAACACCTCCCTGCCCCTGTACTCAAATCCCCTTGCTATGAAGGCCAACATGCCATTTGCTTTCTCTCTGTTTTTACCACCAAAGTGGATAACCTCACATTTATCCACATTATACTTCATCTGCCATGCATTTGCCCACTCACCTAACCTATCAAAGTCGCTCTGCAGCCTCACAGCATCCTCCTCGCAGCTCACACTGCCACCCAACTTAGTGTCATCCGCAAATTTGGAGATACTACATTTAATCCCCTCATCTAAATCATTAATGTACAGTGTAAACAGCTGGGGCCCCAGCACAGAACCTTGCGGTACCCCACTAGTCACTGCCTGCCATTCTGAAAAGTACCCATTTACTCCTACTCTTTGCTTCCTGTCTGACAACCAGTTCTCAATCCATGTCAGTACACTACCCCCAATCCCATGTGCTCTAACTTTGCACATCAATCTCTTGTGTGGGACCTTGTCGAACGCCTTCTGAAAGTCCACCAAGATATATCACCAACGGTGTCTCTACAAGATCCTGCGGATCCCCTGCGGGGACAGATGCACCAACATCAGTGTCCTCGACCAGGCTAACATCCCAAGTATTGAAGCACCGACCACACTTGATCAGCTTCACTGGGCAGGCCACATAGTTCACATACCAAATATGAGACTCCCTAAGCAAATGCTTTATGCAGAGCTCCATCATGATAAACGAGCCAAAGATGGGCAGCGGAAGTGTTACAAGGACACCCTTAAAGCCTCCCTGGTAAAGTGCGACATCACCACTGACACCTGGGAGACCCTGGCCGAAGACCGCCCGAGGTGAAGAAAGTGCATCTGGGAGGGCATTGAGTTCTTCAAGTCTCAACGCAAAGAGCGTGAAGAGGTCAAGCGCAGACAGCGGAAGGAGTGTGCGGCAAACCAGCCCCACCCACCCCCTCCCTCAACGAATGTCTGTCCCACCTGTGACAGAGTCTGTGGCTCTCGTATTTGACTGTTCAGCCACCAGAGAACTCACTTTGGGAGTGGAAGCAAGTCTTCCTCGATTCCGAGGAACTGCGTATGAAGAAGAGGATTGAGCTTAACACCTTAGTCAAGAGGAGTGGGGGGAAAGATGGCTTTGCTGCAGCGAGTCCTAGAGTAGCCATGGTAGTCTGCAGTTCAGTCAAGCATCATGCAGCACTGCAGAAATGCAGGTTGTGAACTATGAACATAGGAACAGGAGTAGACCATTCAGCTCGAGTCTGTTCTGTCATTCAATTAGATCATGGCTGATCTATATCTCAACTCCATTTACCCGGTTTGGTTCCATAACCCTAATACCCTTACCTAACAAAAATCTATTAATCTCAGTTTTGAAATTTTCAATTGACCTAGCCGCAACAGGTTTTTGGGGGAAGAGAGTTCCAGATTTCTACTACTCTTTGTGTGAAGATGCCCTTCCTGACATCACCCCTGAACAGCCCCGCTCTAATTTTCAGGTTATACCCCTTTTTTCTGAACTCTCCAACCAGAGGAAATAGTTTCTCTCTATCTACCCTATCAAATCATTTAATCATCTTGAACACCTCAATTAGATCACCTCTTAATCTTCTATACTGAAGAGAATACAAGCCTAGAATATGCAGCCTGATCTCATAAGTTAACCCTTTTGGAATTCCTCCAAAGATGTCCTCAAGCTATACAGGCTTCCTGGCACATTATCAAATGTATGTCTGAACTCGTTGAATGGCGGTGCAGGCTCGGGGGGCCGAGTGGCCTGCTCCTGCACCTATTTTCTATGTTTCTATGTTACTTATTTTGAGTTCCTAAATTGCCTTTGTAGGCATGCCGAATGAGGTCTGAATCCATGGGCTCAACAGTTGCTGGAGCCCTCAAGTTGACTCTCCAACCAAAAAGTTGTGGCTCGTTTAATTCCACCAGCTCTTGCTCCTTCTCACTGAAGTTCTGTGCTACATTGCATGCTTGCTCTTGTAACTCACTAACTGAGCCCCTTGGAGTCCATGCATCAGTGCTTGCCACTGTAGGAGTGATTTAAAGTGATGTGAGGTGCTGGAACAAGGATTCAAATTGCCTCTGTGGTCTCCTAATCAAGGGATCAGAAGAAGAATGCATTTTACAATGCCGTCACTAAAACACCAAATCAAATACAACATACATGCCAAGATATTATGGGGGAAAAATCGGGTGCATTATGCCTCCCGTTATCGCCCCTGGGGGTCACTAACAGGGTGCAAATGAGCTAACAACCGGGCACGACACTGTTAACGACTCCTGCCATATTGGACGGGAGTTTAGCAGTGGCACTATTGCTTTGCACCCCGATCTCCTGCACCCGGAAGTCGTGACATCATCGCCGTGTGCAAGCGCCCTGGCCCCAAAATTTTGCCCCCTGCAGCAGCGCTGGGTGATAACACCGACAGATGCAGGAGGCACGTCTCGAGCAGCCAACCGCTACCGGGTCAAAGTTAAAGGTGAGGTGGCCGAGTGAAAAATAAACAGAAACTTACCTTCTTGTTGCCACTCCCGATCCGGTTTTTTCCCGGGGTCCTGGCCGCGATCGCTCAGATGGTACTCTACATGTGTTTCTCATTATTTTCTCAATCAAAACCGTTCTTGATTTGGAATGCCTCTACCAGATCTCATCTTAATCTTCTCTGCTCTAAGGAGAACAACCCCAGCTTCGCCAGTCTCTCCACATAACTGGAGTCCCTCATCCCTAGTACCATTCTAGTAAATCTCCTCTGCACCCTCTCCAAGGCCATGACATCCTTCCTGCAGTCTGGTGCCTAGAATTGAACATAATATTCCAGCTGAGGCATAACCAGTGTTTTATAAAGATTTATCATAACTTCCTTGCTTTTGTGCTCTATTCCTCCATTAATAAAGCCAAGGACCATATATGCTTTTTTTAAACAGCTTTCTCAACTTATTCTGCCACCTTCAAAAAGCTGTATACATACAACCCCAGATCTCTATTCTTGCAACCCCTTTAAAATTGTACCACTTAGTTCATATTGCCTCTTCTCATTCTTCCTACCAAAATGTATCACTTCACACTTCTTTGCTTGAAACCTTGTCTGCCGCAAGTCTGCCCATTTGAGCAGTTTGTCTATGTCCTCCTGAAGTCTGTTACTATCCTCCTCGTTGTTTACTACATTTCTGAACTTTGTATCATCTGCAAACTTTGAAATTATGCCCTGTATATAACTCCAGGTCAATGATATATATCAAAAAGAGCTGTAGTCCATATACCAACCCTTGGGAAACACCGCTGTATACCAGGCTGAAAACAGCCGTTCGCCACTACTCTCTGCTTTCTGTCCACGCTGCCATTGTCCCTTTAATCCCATGGGCTTTAATTTTGGTAAAAAAATCTATTATATGGTTCTTTGTCAAATGTCCTTTCGAAAGTCCATATAAACAACATTAACAGCACTACCCTCATCAACCCTCTCCAATGCTTCATCAAAGAACTCAATCAAGTTAGTCAAACACGATTTGCCTTTAACAAATCCATGCTGACTTTCATGGAACTCCCTACCTAACAACACTGTGGGAGTACCTTCACCACATGGTTCAAGAAGGCGGCTCACCACCAGCTTCTCAAGGGTAATAAATGCTGGCCTTGCCGGCAACGCCCACATCCCATGAATGAATAAAAACAAAGAAGTTCTCTTGTACACTTTTCAGGAATTCCTCCCACTCTTTGCCCTTTATGCTGTTACTATCCTAATCTATATTTTATTTGAAGTCCCTCATTATCACTACTCTGTAGTTTTTGCATCTTTCTGTAATTTGTCAGCAAATTTGCTCCTCTAGCTCCCTCCCACTCGTTGGTGGTCTGTAGTACACACCCAGTAGCATAATAGCTCCTCTATTCTTCCTTAATTCTAACCAAATAGACTCTGTCTTTGACCCCTCATCTACATCATCCTTCTCCAGTGCTATAATAGTTTATTTGATCAATACTGCCTCCCATGTCCTTATTTTCCATCCCTATGTTTCCTGAATACATTGTAGCCAGGAATATTAAGTTCCCAATCCTCCTCTTCTTTGAGCTAGATTTCTGTTATTGCTACTATATCATAATCCCACGTGGTGACTTGTGTCTGCAGCTCACCAACCTTATTTACAATACTCCAGGCATTTACATACATGCAGTCTAAATCCATCTTAGGCTGCCTTGCATTATCCCCTATCTGATCCCTCCTATTTCTGAACTATTCTTTACTCTGGTGCTATTTGCTTCTTCCAGTCCTCTGTGAACCTTATTTCTCCTCTCTAATATTTCCTCCTGGTGGCCATCCCCCAGCTAAATTAGTTTAAGCCCTCTCCACAGCATCAGTTAACCCTCCTGCAAGGGCATTGGTCTCATATCTGTTGAGATGCAACCCATCCATCTTGCCCTAGAACTGGTCCCAATGCCCCAGGAATCTGAAGCCCTCCCTCCTGCACCTTTTCTCCAGCCACGCCTACTATTCCTATACTCACTAGTACGTGGCAGTGGTTGTAATCCAGAGATTACTTCCTTTCAGATCCTATTTTTACTTCTTCCCTAGCTCCTGATACTCTGACTGCAGGACCTCAACCCTTTACTCTGACTGCAGGTACTCAACCCTTTTATTCCTATGTCATTGGTTCCCACATGGACCACGACTTCTGGCTGTTCCCCAGCACCCCTCAAAATGTTCTGCACCCTCTCAATTATGTCCATTACTCAGGCACCAGAGAGGCAACACACCATGCGGGAGCCACGTTGGCGGCTGCAGAAATGCCTGTCTATCCCCCTGACTATCAAATCCCCTATGACCACTGCATTTCTACACTTTGCTACGCCCCGCTGTGCAGTCATTTTCCCCACAGTTCTGTGGATCTGCTCTAGACTGCACTCCCCCAAGGTGATATCACCCTCATTGGCATTCACTCCCAGAGGATTCCTGCACTGCCTGCCTCTTCTTATTCTGCTGGATGGCCACCCACTTATTATTCTCCTGAGCTCTCTGTAGCTGCAGGGTGTCCACTTCCTGGAACGCACACTCCAGGAAATACTCAGCCTCCCATGCGCCCTTTAGTGACTCCAGCTGCTACTCAAGCTCAGAAACCCTGAGCTCGTGTTCGAGCAACTGGAGGCACTTGCTGCACACGTGGTTATCCAGGACACATGAAGCATCCTGGAGTTGCCATGTGGCACAGGAATTGCAGGCAACAGGTTTCAGCTGCCCCATTGTTTTGCTTAAAAATCAATAGTCCCGATATTGGTGGCCTTACCGCCCACTGCCGTCTGCTGCCGCCGAGTTCTGCTGCTGTTTTCCTCTCTCTCCCAGTTTCCACTTGGGCTGGAGCGGGCGGGAGGGGAGCACCGCCGGGAACCGCCCACTTACGTCCTCTGGTGGCCAAGTCGCGTAAGTGGCCTCCCGCCTGCCGAGATGCCAGATTGGTGTGGGCGGGAGTCGGCGGCAACAGGGGGAAGGACCACTGAGAGGAGGCTGTTCTTACCCCGACAGTAGGTATGTAGACATGGAAGAAAAGATTAGTGAACATCTTTAAAAAAAATGTATTACAGCGACTTACCTGGATGGGGTTGTTGAAGGTGTTCTGATGTATATTTTTTTGGTTATAGTTTTTTACTTTTCAGAGCTCCCCCCTCCCTGGGCCCAACTCCATCTTTGGTGGCACTTGGGCGGCAAGCTCATTTGCCGCCGAGATTGAGAGCTCCCGCCTGCTGCCACCCAGTTTACGCCATTATTTTGCTGCTGGGCGGTACTGCTACCTCTTTTAGAGGAATCTTTCAGGCAAAGTACCGCCCGGTCTCTCGGCAGCTTATTTTAGTTTAATATTCCTTTACTCCTATTTATTATTTGATTATTTATGCAAACCAGACTTTTTCTATAATACAATTTGGATCCCTTTACTGTTGGTATCCTCTCATTAATTTTAATTTTATCCCTTTAAATCTAATTAATCTGATTATTTATATATTTACTGTTGCACCTTGGTTTAAAGGATTTAGCACCTCATTCCCTCTCTACACTGAATTCCCACTCCCACCAAATTCCCGTTGCCACTCTGTATATCAAACCACTCTGTTTAACAGATAATCCCAGCTCTGTGCACACATAGCTCTGAATTGACAGAGGGAAATTTGTAAAATGCTTTAAGTGATGCTTCAGTGTCTAGACAATGTTGAAAAAAAATTAAAAGGAGTAAATAGGATGTCTAGATATACAGCCAGAATGATGGTCCTTTGCACTGGATATGCAGGTACAGAACGGGTGCAGGGTGGTTGGGGAGCGGACTTTAGATATATTTTTCACCCAATTCCTTCTGCCCATGATTTCAATTCAATTGTATTTTATAGAGTGTTTTTATCACATTTTGGGTTGAATTCTCCTCCTGCTGAACTGTCCTCCCAGGGCCCTCATTATCAATACGGGGCTAGTTAGGAGTGGCAATATCATTTGTATTGGGTTACCGCTGCTAAAAAAGGAGGGAAATTGAATGCTCCTGAAGCTTTTAAATGGAAACCCCATAATAGGCTGGGATGTGGTTCCTGAGGCAGTCAGTGCAACCTCCACTACCCCAAGGATTGCCACATATTGTAGGAGAGATTTAATTACCTCACAAGATGAGGTGGTAGAGGATCAAAGTAAATCAAGGTAAATCACTGTTGCCAATCTACACTATGTACCAATGACTGAAGTTTCATTTACCCCTCATAATTTTTCTCTCATCACCTGGGTATCAGTGAAACTCAGTTATGCAACAAGGCACCTCGTCAAATACTCAAGTATTATCTTTACTCAAATCATCATCATCATAGGCAGTCCCTCGAATCGAGGATGACTTGCTTCCACATTAAAAGGTTCACAGGTGTTTCAATGAAGGACCTAAAATTACAGGTCCCAAACTAAACCTTGAAGGGTGGAAGATGCCTGTGCATGGATTTTTTTAACGTGTGGTGACCGTTGCACATAAGCCACCACACGGGCTTGACAGAGCTAGATCTTGGTCCAGTAGCAAGGATTAACCAAGACGACTGGAGACCAGCTCTGCTGCACGAACCTCACATATCGCAGTGTGGACGAGCCTGTGCTGTCCCTGGGCCCTCGCCTCTTCTGGGCCCCAAACTCATGCCTCTCCTGGGCCCCAATCATGCCCCTCTGCAATCTCTCGCCGCTTCTTCGCCCTGACTCTGTCAACTCACCATGCCTGCCACAAGGGGCTCGGCTAGTCTTCAAGGACAATCCCTTTAGAGTGACCGGGGACTAAATTGGATAGCCCATGAAAATGTGCATGCAGAACGTGATGCGCTATTAGCCCACACCCGTGGATTGAAATACAAGGCAGCATGCCAACTTTGTGCTGCCTGCTCAGTAGCATGATTTCTGCATGCAGCCAGCGATAACCATGCTGTTCATTGGCTGGATGCATCACCAGGGAGCCAATATTGTAACTTGTTAGCACCAGTTAAAGCTAGCCTGATCTGTTTAAAGCTAGCCTCTACTTCTTAAAGGGGAGGTGTATTGTGACTGGAGCAGGTGCTGGGAGTCATGCAGGAAGTGAATCTGAACTGGGAAATAGTGAGGAATGGCACAACATGGGAGAGAGTGGGATCCAAGGTTTTCAGACGCTGCACTGGAGGCCTTGGTGGAGAGGGTGGAAAATCTGCAGGGGGTCAGAAGGCCCTCCAGACACAGGCTCAAAAGGCAGATAGCCATGGAGGTCAATGCCAGGAGTCTAGCTCCGAGCACCTGGATGCAGCGTCGCATGAAGTTAAATGACCTCACATGAGTGGTCAAGGTCAGTGACTGCATCTTTAAATGCAATATCCTACCAACTGCACCAATAGTCTCAGACACTCCTCAATTCACCACACCACCATCACTCACCTACCAACAATCTCTATATCAATCAGGATTTATATCTAACATTCATACGCTTCACCTCACGCTCACACACTTCGCACTGTTGCAAGCCTCACACTCAAATCTCACAGCTTGCACACACTGCCAGCTGTTCTATGACAGCCACCAAACAGATTGCGCAATACTCATGACAAACTACCCTCTCTCTTGCAGACAAGGTGGTGCACAACTGGAGTCAGCAGAGACTACCCATAGGGGGAAGACATGTCCTAACCCTCACTGAGGAGACGGTGCTGGCCATTATTGGAATGGCAATTGGTGAGCCCGTGGCTGAATCAATTGAAGATGACAGTATCCTCATACCTAATCTTCCTTCTCACATCCCATTTCCGTTTCATCCCACAATCTCTTCTGACTGACAAGCTGCAGATGGTGCAAGCGTGCACCTCTTAATTTACCCCCCTCCCCGCACCACAACCTTACTCTTGTGCCTTTCTTCTTTCAGGTACCCAAGAAGTGCAACCTGGCCAGGCAGTGGAGGAACAGCAAGAAGACAGTGATGATGAAGATGCACCGTCACTCAATTTCACACTCGCAGCTACCAGAGCAGATACTGACACTGCATGTAATTTAGAGGATAGCATAGAGGTGAGATCTGCACATGGTGACAGACTGGGCACGAGTGGCCTGCAGACAGGGCAGGTGGCAAAGATAGAGCAGGTGCCAGCTTGCCAGAGGGCAAGGTCACACAAGGGTTACACGACAGAGAATTCAGATGCGGACTTCAATGGGCAGGCTACAGAAGAACGCTGATTGGTATGCACAATGAAATGCTTGAAACATTGGGAGGCCTGTCAGAAAGCCTGCCTTCAATGTCAAGGAGCATCGAGGAGTCCGGCACCAACTTGGCACAGGGTTTTGCACAGAACTTGGAGCCCATCCTTTCCAGTTTGGAAGTGATCACCAACTCTGTCCGCACACCTGTGGAGCCAACCATGGTGCAGCATCTGATGACCGATGTCTCAGCTTCCAATGCAGCACAGGCAGCAGTCACCCAAAGTCTTGGGTGCTGCAGAGGAAGCTAAGATTGCTGTCATGTAAGGTCAGCTTGCTGCTATTATGGGTGTGAATTACTGTGTGCAAAGGGGCTTGCAGGGTGTCCTTCAACAGATTATTAAGATTGCTGAGGCACTGCACCAAGGAAGTGGCAGTAGCTCCGTGGGGCACAAACCCACTGTCCTCTCAGATGCCGTTCGACCAGCCAGCCCAGACTGCTGGGGCACATGCCAAAATGGTGCAGTCAATAGCCAGGCCTTCTAGGCCCAGAGCTGCTTGAGGTCATCCTCCAAAGCCATCTGCAGTCTCCCCACTGAAAGCCAGCAGCCTTCCATCAGCCATGCTCAAGCACTTGGGTAGCACTGTGTAGGAGCGCTATGACAGGCAAAGGCACACGGAAGATAGTCATTAAGAGAATGTACAAGGGTGATTAGTTGACTTTTGTATGCAATATGGCATGATTTCATTTATAAATTTGGTTTGGAGTGTTTATTTTGTGTATGCTTTTATTTTTGCATTGTGGCCAAGCGGATGCTGCAATGGTCATGACAGAGGGAAGGTAAGGTGTGGGACTGTTGGTGAATAGGGAATTGGGTTTGCGGTTACTGCTATCGCACTTGGATGGGTTCTTCATGGACAGCTGAGGCAGAAAGAGGCCGTCTAGCTTGCCTTCTCCCTTCCTCTTCTTCCTCCTCCTCATGCTCCTGCTTCTCAGCTGCTCGCCATATAACTGGTGGCAATGGCTGTGCCCTCATGATGGCAAGGTTGTGCAGCATGCAGCAGACCACCATGAATTTTGACAACCACTCTGCCGAGTACTGCAGGGCTTCTCCAGAGTGGTCCAGGCAGCAGAAGCATTGTTTTAACTCACCAATGGTCTGCTCTATGACATTACGTGTGGCAGCATGGCTTTCATTGTATGCATGCTGCACACGTGTACATGGGTCGTACATCAGAGTCATGAACCATGTTGTCAGCAGATAGCATTGTCGCCAAGTAGTCACCCGTTGGTTTGCCACTGTGGCTCAAATGCAGCTGGCACAGTGGACTGCCACAGAATGAAGGCATCATTACTGCTGCTAAGATACCGGGCATTGACCAGCATGATTCATTGCCTATGGTCACACACCAGCTGGACGTTGAGGGACTGGAATCCAGTTTGTTTCCAGTATCATCATTGGCAGTCCCTCTAAAAGTGAGTTCTTAGGTGACTGAACAGTCCAATATGGAAATTATAGTCTCTGTCACAGGTGGGACAGACAGTCGTTGAAGGAAAGGGTGGATGGGGAGTCTGGTTTGCCGCACGCTCAAGTCTATGGCAGAGTTGACAGGTGATGCCTGCAAAGTGATATGCATGCAGTCAATAGCACCCTGCACCATGGGAAAGCTTGCAATCCTAAAGAAGCCGTGTGCTCACTCTGCCTGCTTGTCTCGGCCAACGGAGAATGAAATGTAGTTGGCTCCCTTTGAATAGAGAGCCTTACGCAACCGTGGACATCGAACTGCGAGATGTTGCAAATATCTCCAGCTTCAGCCTGGAAGGAGCCCGACGCATAAAAGTTCATCACAAGTTCACCTTCGCCGCCACTGGCCATGCAATCCTTGTTCTGCTCTGAGGTTGCAGTTGTGGCTGCAACAGGTGGCAGATTTCAGTGAAGACGTCCTTACTGAAGTGCAGAGGTCTCACACATTGTTCCTCGCTAAGGGTCAGGTAGGAGAATTGCTGCCTGAACACCCTGCCCTCCTGCTTAGAGCTTTTCTCCTCTCCTCTTCCCTCTTCCAGCTGCTTGTCCCACTCTGTGTGCCCTCTGTTCATTCTCTAAATCATGCTATATACCAAGGGGAATGCCTACTAGTGCATCCATGTCTGGCAGCAAGTGGTTTGTGCAGAAACCTTTTAGTCAGAAAAATGTCCTTTCAGCACCTGCTACACCACTGCCTGTAGACTTTTGCAACTTAAAACAACTATAAAAAGCACCAACACCTGTAGAATCATAACAACAGCCAGAAGAACTAAACCAGCAATTAACCTGTAAGCATTTGATGTTCCCTTTAAATAACACTGGTGGGGAGCCCTGCCTGCTGCTGAATGGGTATTCAGCTATGCTAGGTTAAGAGAGGGCATTGGCTGGAGCGTTTAGCTCCAAAATGGCATCGCTGACGTCAAAGTAGCATTGATTGACGTCATGATCTGCCTGCTCTGCATACTTCTGGCGGATGTTAACTGCGCCCGTGCTAATGCCTGCACCAGGTACAATTTTCCCCACAAGTGTGTGCTCGCTCCATGGATGCCATTTTGGAGCTCTAAGGGCACCCGTAGCACCCAAAAACCAGGCATTAATGATCCCAATTTCACACCCACAATGTACATCATTATCATGATACTCATGTGTTTGTGTGGGACAAAGCAAATCACCATGCCAGTTACATTCCTTTAACACTGTCTTCCACCCCATGCAAAGGAAAAAGATCACGCAGACAGACACATAAATGAGGTTTCCGACCACCTTCTTCCGAAGTTACAGTGATCAATTGGGACAACCCCAAGGAAATTCCCAGCGCATGTTTTCAAATTTAAGTCCAAGTTTTAAAAGCTGTTCGGATGCAGTATTTGTGCTCTATTTAATATTAGCAACTAATTGGCTTCATCGACAGAAAAGTGACCTGAAATCACTGGGCCAGTTGGTGTAGCTGTAACTACTGCTAGCTTAAGAAACAAAATACCCTACCAGAATACTCTTCTTCAGAATTTGAAATTCTGCTGAATTCTTGTTTTAACACTTGGAAAAACAAACCACACAAAACATACTTAAATGGAACAAAGCTAAAAAAAAAACTTGTCAGTTGAACCGTAAAGAAACTATTTCCTATAAATAAAAAAACTGCATTTTTGTAAATGCTTTTAACTGCAAACTTTCAGGTTTCAAAGAGGCTTCAGATAAGAATCTGTTGTAGTTCATTGAGTAATAAAAACGTCCTTCACTGCATAATGTCTGACTCATCAAGTTAAGATGCAGCCACTGAAAGTCATCAGGTATGGAGTTTTCAATTCCTCTGTTAGATTGTGTAGGTGTATTTATTACCAGAAATGACCACCCCATGCAAATCAGCTTTTGACTAAAGAACTGCAGAAATGACTGAACAAGTAAGATGAAAGTGTTCAAAGAGTCTGAATCAACAAGCGCTCACTTTTTTTCTGGTTAACAAAGAGCCTAAAACTTTTTAAGTCAACCTTAAAGAGCATTATATCGGATCTCAGTTCTCTAGTGTGGTTTTTAGATAAATGCATCCATCCAACATCATAAATATCTTTGGAGTTCTCACCTATAAAATGTATCATGTAATAAATATTTCACTTCATAATTTCAAAAGGAGACATTTGCCCATCTTTTCTCCCCTAATTTTCCTTGTAGGTCTCCCAATATTGTCTCTTTCTGCTGGGGGAGTGGGAGGGAGTGAAAGTAATCTTAGCTCTGGTGTTGTCAACATCTGTTTGACAGGATGTGCACCTAACAGTCTAGAGACATGGGGCCTCTTGGCAAGATCCAGCAATTGATCAATTAGTGCACTTGAGTGAGGGTCTATTGATTCAAACGAAGGCAAGCAATCTTTTGCTTCTAATTGTTGATAATAGTGTTTTGCACAGGTTAACTGCATTACAGGTGGTGTTGCCTGTACATCAAGGAGCACTTACTTTTTTTCCTTATTATATTGGACTCTGCCTTCATGAGGATATATTTCCAAACATTCCAGGACTAACAGTTGGTGCAGATAAATATTTTCTTTAAACACAAACCTTAGGCCCATTATCAAAGTGGATGTGAATGTTCCTCTCTCACATTGTAAAATCTACGGTTAGTCACTCTTAACAGTTAATCTTTAATGAAATGGCATTCCCAATCTAATTTTATAATGCAGGAATTCCAAATTTTGAGTTTGTCAGCATGGACATGGGCGGATTCTTCTTTTTACGTTATGGTAATAGAGAAACAAGGTCTATTTCACTTGAAGTTATACCAGTTCATATTTGGCATGCCTTTCTACTTCTTTTTGAAGATAGCTTCACAGATGCACCAGATAATCCTGGTAACATCAATCCTGTTTTGGTGCACTGGAAGGACTTCGATAGGTAGACTCATGACTAAGGTCAGAGCATGTGGAGTCAGGGGACAAGTAGCACAATGGAGAGCAAGTTGGCTACAAAACAGAAAACAGAGAGTTGATGTTAAAGCTGGTTACTGGCAGAAGTGGTGTTCCACAGGGATCGGTGCTGGGACCATTCTGGTTCACCATTTACATAAATGATTTGGACTCAGGAATTGGAAGTACATTATCAAAATTTGCAGATGATACCAAATTGGGGGGTATAGTTAATACTGAGGAAGAATGTGAGAAAATACAAGATGACATTAACAAACTTGCAGAATGGTCGTGTAAATGGCAAATTAATTTCAATACAAATAAGTGTGAGGTGCTGCATTTTGGTAGGAGGAATAAGGAGGCTACCTTGGAAAATAAGTGTCTAAATGGGGTAGAGGTACAAAGGGATTTAGCGATACAGATTCACAAATCATTAAAAGTAGCAACGCAGGTTAACAATGCCATAAAAAGTGTAAAGTACTGGGGATCATTTCTAGAGGAAATTTACATAGAATTAGAATTACACTGATAAGCAGAGAACTTACGTTAAATTTATATAGAACCTTGGTTAGACCACATTTGTGCTCAGTTCTGGTCTCCATATTAAAAAAAGGATATAGAAACACTGGAGAAAGTACAAACAAGATTTACAAGGATGAACCCAGAACTAGAGGGCACAAGTATCAAGAAAGACTGAACAGCTTGGGGCTCTTTGCTCTAGAAAAGAGAAGACCAAGAGATGCCCTAATAGAGCTCTTTATAATTATGAAGGGTTCAATAGGGTAGAAGTAGAGAAGATATTTCCACTTGTGGGGAGTGCATAAATATAAGATAGTTACTAATAAATCCAATAAGGAATTCAGGAGAAATTTGTTTACTCAGAGAATAGTGAGAATGTGGAACTCACTACCACGTGAAGTGGTTAAGGCGATTAGCGTAGATGCATTTAAGTGGAAGCTAGATAAGTACATGAGGGAGAAATATATGTTGATAGGGTGAGATGAAGTAAGATAGGACAATACTTATGTACAGCATAAACACCGCCATAGACCTGTTGGGCCAAATAGCCTGTTTCTGCGCTCTAAAATTCTATATAAATTGTCAAGATCACATATTGTACCTGATCTACATTTTATCCTCATACAAAAGCAAAATACTGTGGATGCTTGAATCTGAAATAAAAACAGAAAATGGTGGAAATCTCAGCGGGTCAGGCAGCATCTGCAGAGAGAAAAACAGAGTTAACGTTTCGGGTCGACGGCCAGTTCTGACGAAGGGTCGTCGACCTGAAACGTGACTCTGTTTTTCTCGCCACAGTTACTGCCTGACCCGCTGAGATTTCCAGCATTTTCTGCTTTTATTACATTTCATCCTGTCCTGGTATTGTGATATTATCAGATTTTCAACATAAAGCCAAATGCAATCTTTGTTTATCTATACATATTTAAAAGTATTTTACAATTGCCTCCTATGTTTCCTCCTGCCCACACACAGCTTCCTTCAGCTGGAGGGGTGGGTGTGGCCTTCCATCAATAATGCTCTGTGAACAGCTGAGAAGAGTTTCAGCTTCAGGTTTATGTTCCACCAACACACTTTAAGCACTTTACTAATCTTTGAAACAACACAGCATGCATCACATTTCTATGTATTACGTACAGCACAAGACTTTAGGATTAAATTTGAATAAAACATAAATGCTACCTCCTACTCCAAATTAAAGTCTCATTTATACAGTGCAATGTAATTTTGTCATTGAGCTGCGAAGGGAATAAAAAATAAACTAATTGAGCCTAAGGAATGAAAACTGAGGTTTGCTTTCATGACTCCAGATGATACGCACAGTATAATCAGTTTAATCTGAAAAATCCCTCAAATCAGATGTTTCTGTATGATAAAAATAAATAAAAATGTGTATGTTTATTAATTATACTTGAGAACTCAATATTGACAGCCAAAAGGAGTTGCTTCAGGTTCAGTGCAAAAGTCTAATGCTGTGAGTAGGTACTAACAATATGATGCACATCATATTCTTTTTTAAAAGCACAAGATGAGTAAAAAAAAAAAAAATTTACATTTATATAGCGCATTTCATGACCTCAGGACATCCCAAAGTGCTTTACAACCAATGAATGACTTCTTGAAGTGTAGTCACTGTTGAAGTCACTGGAAACCCACAGCTAACTTGCGCACAGTAAGCTCCCATAAACAGCAATGAGATAATGAGTAGATAATCTGTTGATTGAGGAATAATTATTGGCCAGGCCACCGGGAACTCCCCTGCTCTTTTTCAAAATAGTGCCGTAGGATCTTTTGCATCCATCTGAGAGAGCAGACGGGGGGGCTCGGTTTAACGTCTCATCCGAAAGACAGCACCTCTGATAGTGCAGCACTCTCTCAGTACTGCTTTGGAGTGTCAGCCTAGATTTTGTGCTCAAATCTCTGGAGTGGGGCTTGCACCCATGGCCTTCTGACTCAGAGGCAAGAGTGCTTTTTTATATTGGATTTATTCAACATTAAACATATTTACAACATAGTCAGCATTAAAGACATCAATATAATTTTATTATGTTATACTGTACGGTCTTTCTTTTACCATTTATTAACTTCAGAAATAAATGAGGGTTGTGAATCTTTGTAATTCTCAGCCCCAGAGGGCTGTGGACGCTGAGTCTCTGAATATATTCAAGGCTGAGATAGATAGATTTTTGGAGTCTAGGGGAATAAAGGGATATGGAGATCGGGCGGGAAAGTAGAGTTGAGGTCAATGATCAGCCATGATCTTATTGAGTGGAGGAGCAGGCTCGAGGGGCCGTAGGGCCTACTCCTGCTCCTAATTCTTATGCCTTATGAAATTAAAGTTCAATTTGTCTCTCATAACATATCTGTTGAACTACAAAAGCTGGTCAAAAAATGCCATCCTTAAATTATTTTCCAAATAATAAGTCCTGAGCCATAGCTGAGTAGCCTGCTGGAATATAAACCTGATTTCAAATTGTTCCATTTTATGGTCACCTAAAGTTCAGCTTCAAAGTGCCAAAACTATTGAGAAACATAAATGGATTGAAATTTAGATCCAGGTAATATGGATTTGATAACGAAATTGTGCAAAAAGTCCCATTGCAGGAGCAAATGTACAGATGTGTTATGTACATCATTGCAACTTAGCTCACATCTGTATCATTAGAGATACTTTGAACAGGGGGGTAATACACATGTGGAATGGACTACCTAGGGAGGCAATGAAGTCAAATAATGTAGTCAATTTAAGAGAGAATTGGATTAATATCACAAGGGGTGATTAAGAGGTACTCATTTTTGGGATTGGCCAGATGAACTACATGGGGCTAGATTTTACACTTTTGTGCAGATGGCGCAAAAATGGCCGTTATTTCCAGCGTGGGCAGTAAAAATGGGTTTTCAGATCGCCGGCTTGTCACCCATTCTCAAAGCCCCAAGTCTCCATTTTTGAAATTGGGCATTACCGCGAGTGAGATGAAATGGGCGGTAGCTTTAAATCTCTCTGATCTTCTGTCGTAAAGTGTCGCCGTCCTTAGCAACGGCATGGCAATGCACGATTCCCGCTATTCAGGAGGTCAGGGGTCATCATTACATGTGCAGAAGAGGAGACAGAGAGAGAGGGAGCTGAGAGGGACTGAAAGTGTGTATGGGTGTGGTGTGTGCTTGTTTGACTGTTGTGGGAGGCATGAGGGAGAATCACCAGCAGCAAAAAGCCTACTAAGCACCAAGGACATAGTTGCCTCCGAGTTTTTGTCCAACAAATAATAGATAACATGGAAGGGATGGAGGAGGCCCTGGAGCTGGTAGCCAGGAACACTGGTGGCAGAGGGCTCCCAGTGGTCCCGGAGCGCGGCACTGCACCCCAAGGTGTCGCACCCCCATTGCCAACGACACGAGAGCCAGGAGCAACATCTTGCTTCTGGCTCGGAGCACATTCCCACCTCGGGACTGTCCTCTCCTGTATCCGTCCAAGCAGCGTTCGGCCGTCATCCCCCCCCACCCCACCCAATGAAGCACCACCTGAGCAGCTCCTCGGCCAGGCGGCTTGGAATCAGGAGGGGAAGTGGAAGGGGTAGAGGTGGGGAGGAGAAGCGTGGGACGGAGGGAGGGAGGAGAAGGGTTGGTTTTTACTGAAATACTTATGATTTCAGACAAATGTTTGGTTAAATGTTTTTTAGTTAACAAAACCTTGTTGCGCATTGGCTCAGATAGCTGCGCCGCTACACGCTGGTGATTCGTTAACATCAAAGGGTATAATTAGATTTAACTTCAATCAGCATAAACTTTAACTGTCACCAAGGTGATGCCCACCATTGATGTATAATTTGCACATCCAGCAGTGGGTCTGCTGAGGTGGACTGTCAGACCCTTCTGGCAATTCTTGTCCCCTCCTGATAGCCAAGTTGTGCAGCATGGAGCACACCACCACGAATTGAGCTACCTGCTCAGGGTAGTATTGGAGCTCGCCTCCTGAGTGGTCCAGGCATCTAAAGCGCTGCTTAAGCACTCCAATGGTTTTCTCCACGATATTGCGAGTGGCTCTGTGGCTCTTGTTGTATCTATTCTTGGCTTCGGTGTGGGTGTCCTGCAGGGGGGGGGGTCATCAGCCAGGTAGCGAGGCCATATCCTTTGTCACCAAGCATCCAGCATTGACCTTGTGGCTGATTGTTAAACAAGTCAGATATAGTGCTCTCAAAAAGGATGTGAGCATCATGGATGCTGCCCGGAAATTTAGCATTCACTGCCATAATAATTTGCTGGTGGTCAACAACGAGTTGCGCATTCAGGGAGTGGAATCCCTTGCGGTTCCTGAAAACCTCTGCATCCTGAAAAGGTGCCCGCATCGCGCTGTGCGTACAGTCTATTGCTTCCTGTACCTTGAGGAACTTAGCAATTCGGTAGAATCCTAAAGCCCTCTCAGTCTGAACCTCCCTGGTCATAGGGAAGCTGATAAAGTCCATCCTGCATGCGTACAGGGCTTCAGTGATTTATCTAATGCAGCAATGTGTGGCATGCTGAGACAGACCGCAAATGTCGCCAGCTGAGGCCTGAAAAGAACCCGAGGCGTAGAACGGCAGTGCTGCGGTGACTTTGACCTCGACGGACAGTGCAGTACTGATGGTGCTGGTAGGCTGCAGATCTCCCCTTATGAGTTGGCATACCTCAGTGAAAACCTCTTTGTGGAAGCGCAGTCTCCGAAGGAAGGTGTTATCGGACAAGTTGAGGTAAAACCGCTTCTCCCTGTACTTGCGGGGGGTGTAACGTCTGGTCCTCCTCATCAGTCTGGCACATCTTACATTGGGTATATAATGCTGTGGAATGTAACATCTGCCATCTCGAGTCTGCAGCATGTAATTGGTCATCAAGACAGGGTGAGAAAGGACAGGCCCCATTCCAATTGCTATCTGTTTTCCACCGATTGATCATAAAGAATGAATGTCCCGACGAAGACACCTATTAAATTCCAATCGTTCATAGTATGATAAAGATGTTTGTTCAGATGTTCACATCACCTCCAAAGACCTCCAGAGTACATCCGAACTCCCCCGAGGTTGAAGCAGAGCAGCCTTTTAAATGATGCGACATGTGATTTAGAACATGGAGTCCATACCGCTGTGAGTAGTCCCGGTTAGTTCCACTATTTCCCGGCGTTTTTTTGGGCGAATGATATTGGGGCGAGATATGTGCGAGGTGGTGAAAGTGACACTGGGCGATCTCCTGGGCGTTAGTCTCGGCAAATGTGATCTTCATAACAAAATAAAGTGGGCGGTCGGTATTATTGAATCTCGGCGTTAATTACTTGCAGTAAGTAACGGCAGGCAATATTATGGACGTTGGTTTTGCCCATTCTGATGATTCCGCCCCAAAAAAGTGGGCGGGCGATATTATTTTTTCCTGGCGTTACACAGATGGGGAAAGTAATGCTCGGCGTTAAGTGTCCGAAAAATGGACGTCAGTTTCCATTTTGTGGCTAAATGGGCGATATCTGGACGTTATACGTTATTTCATCGGTAAAATGGGCATTATGCATGCAAGAAAAGTGGAAAGTCTAGCACATGGTTTTTTCCAGTGCTATATTTTCCTATGTTCCTATAGGTTCAACTTAATTCACATAATGGAAATTTTTGCCATAGTAGGGCAAAACTCAGAAACTGCCTACTTCATAACTAGACATGCTAATCTGTTAGAGATGGAATGCAAAAGTTTCCAGTCATTGGGCTCAATTTTGCCCAAGCTCGTTTTCTGGTGTACTGCCAGAGTTACGCCTGTTTTTCTGGGCCAGAAATGAGTCAGAAATATTTTGCCAAAGTTTCTTCGATGTATAATTCAAAATTTGCGCCGTGCAGCGTGTCCAGTCACCTTGGCGGGGGGAGGCGTAGAGCCTGCTGTCAGTGCCAAAAAACGATACCGCACCTTCTGCGCATGCGCGACAAAAAACGTGACTTTTTTATGTTATTTCAATGCACAGTACGGCTGCGGGTCTGCAATTGGCCATTTTTAAGAGCCAGTTGTGTGTGTGAGAATGTTGAGTACTGTGTGAGAGCATTGGAAAAATCAGATCTGCAGCAATACAAGGTGCAACGTGGTGCAAGGACCAAGAATTTCTAAAAGGATGAAGTGGAGGCACGAGTTACTGTGACTGAGGCCATACGGCAGGAGCTGGACATCAGCAGAGGTCACATAAAAGTTTCACCCAAAGAAATGAAGAAACGCTGGAACCAAGTTGCAGAAGATTACTGTGCAATGGTGACCACCACAAGATCTGGAGGCCAGTGTAAAAAGAAATGGCAGGACCTTGGTCAAGTAGTTAATGTAAGTAATATTTTCATTTATTCAATAGAATTGCAATTGTAAATGTGACCAGTTTTTTATGGCCCACCCAGCAGAAAGACACCCTCTCTAAAAATTTGCATTTTCATCTTTGCAGAGGAAAGTGGCACATAACAAAAGGGAAAGATCTCGAACAGGAGGGGGCCCGGCAAATCTGCACCCACTGACACCATTGGAAGAGAGGGTCGCCTCTTTGATGGGTCCTGCCTGGAGAAAAGCAACCACCACTGCATAAGCTGGGCCTACACAAGAGAGAGGGTAAGTCCTAGTCTGGCTTTGCTAAATGTTAATTACTGTGCTGGCTAGCCATGGTGCTGTTCCTGGGGATGTCTCCGTCAGCTACGCTTCGGTCGATTCATCGTGGTCCTTCAAATCAGCCTGTTGCCTCCGCTGTGTGAGTCTACTCATGCCCCCTGCCCCCTCCTCTGCTGCTAACCATTTGTTTGTGTTCTGTTATATTTTGCATAACTTGAGGCCAACCCTGACGATGCAGAAGAAGATCCAGACGAGGACATAAGAAATAGGAACAGGAGTAGGCCATACAGCCCCTTGAGCCTGCTCCGCCATTCAATAAGATCATGGCTGATCTGATCATGGACACAGCTCCACTTCCCTGCCCGCTCCCCGTAACCCATTACCCACTTATCATTTAAGAAACTGTCTATTTCTGGCTTAAATTTATTCAATATCCACAGCTCTCTGAGGCAGCGAATTCCACAGATTTACAATCCTCAGAGAAGAAATTTCTCCTCATCTCAGTTTTAAATGGGTGGCCCCTTATTCTAAGATCATGCCCTCTAATTCTAGTCTCTCCCATCAGTGGAAACATTCTCTCTGCATCCAGCTTGTCAAGCCCCCTCATAATCTTATACGTTTCGATAAGATCACCTCTCATTCTTCTGAATTCCAATGAGTAGAGGCCCAACCTACTTAACCTTTCCTCATAAGTCAACCCCCTCATCTCCGGAGTCAATCTAGTGAACTTTCTCTGAACTGCCTCCAAAGTATATCCTTTCGTAAATATGGAAACCAAAACTGCAGGCAGTATTCCAGGTGTGGCATCACCAATACCCTGTATAGCTGTAGCAAGATTTCCCTGCTTTTAAACTACATCCCCTTCGCAATAAAGGCCAAGATTCCATTGGCCTTCCTGATCACTTGCTGTACCTGCATACTAACCTTTTGTGTTTCATGCACAAGTACCCCCAGGTCCCACTGTACTGCAGCACTTTGCAATCTTTCTCCATTTAAATAATAACTTGCTCTTTGATTTTTTTTCTGCCAAAGTGCATGACCTCACACTTTCCAACATTATACTTCATCTGCCAAATTTTTGCCCACTCACTTAGCCTGTCTATGTCCCTTTGCAGATTTTTTGTGTCCTCCTCACACATTGCTTTTCCTCCAATCTTTGTATCATCAGCAAACTTGGCTACGTTGCACTCAGTCCTTTCTTCCAAGTCATTAATACAGATTGTAAATAGTTGGGGTCCCAGCACTGATCCCTGCGGCACCCCACTAGTTACTGGTTGCCAACCAGAGAATGAACCATTTATCCCGACTCTCTGTTTTCTGTTAGTTAGACAATCCTCTATCCCTACTAATTTATTACCTCCAACCCCGTGAACTTTTATCTTGTGCAGTAACTTTTTATGTGGCACCTTGTCAAATGCCTTCTGGAAGTCCAAATACAATACATCCACAGGTTCCCCTCTATCCACCCTGTTCGTTACATCCTCAAAGAATTCCAGAAAATTTGTCAAACATGACTTCCCCTTCATAAATTCATGCTGACTCTGCCTCACCGAATTTTACTTTTCCAAATGTCCTGCTACTGCTTCTTTGATAATGGATTCCAACATTTTCCCAACCACAGATGTTAGGCTAGCTGGTATATAGTTTCCTGCTTTTTGTCTGCCTCCTTTTTTAAATAGGGGCATTACATTTGCAGTTTTCCAATCTGCTGGGACCTCCCCAGAATCCAGCGAATTTTGATAAATTACAATTAATGTATCCACAATCCCTGCCGCTACATCTCTTAAGACCCTAGGATGCAAGCCATCAGGTCTAGGGGATTTATCTGCCTTTCGTCCAATTATCTTACTGAGTACCACCTCCTTAGTGATTGTGATTGTGTTAAGTTCCTCCCCCACCTATAGCCCCTTGACTATCCACTGTTGGGATATTGTTAGTGTCCTCTACCGTAAAGACTGATACAAAATATTTGTTCAGAGTTTCTGCCAACTCCATGTTCCCCATCATTAATTCCCTGGTCTCATCCTCTAAGAGACCAACTTTTACTTTAGCCACTCTTTTTCTTTTTATACCTATCGAAACTCTTGCTATCTGTTTTTATATTTTGTGCTAGTTTACTTTCATAGTCTATCTTCCCGTTCTTAATCATTTTTTTAGTCATTCTTTGCTAGCTTTTAAAAGCTTCCCAGTCTTTTGTCCGCCCACTAGTTGTGGCCACTTTGTATGCCCTTGTTTTTAATTGGATACCATCCTTTATTTCTTTACATAGAAACATAGAAAATAGGTGCAGGAGTAGGTCATTCGGCCCTTCGAGCATGCACCACCATTCAATAAGATCATGGTTGATCATTCCCTCAGTACCCATTTCCTGCTTTCTCTCCATACCCCTTGATCCCTTAAGCCGTAAGGGCCACATCTAACTCCCACTTGAATATATCCAATGAACTGGCATCAACAACTCTCTGCGGTAGGGAATTCCACAGGTTAACAACTCTGAGTGAAGAACTTTCTCCTCATCTCAGTCCTAAATGGCCTACCCCTTATCCTAAGACGATGTTCCCTGGTTCTGGACTTCCCCAACATCGGGACATTCTTCCCACATCTAACCTGTCCAGTCCCATCAGAATCTTATAAGTTTCTATGAGATCCCCTCTCATCCTTCTAAACTCCAGTGTATAAAGGCCCAGTTGGTCCAGTCTCTCCTCATATGTCAATCCCGCCATCCCGGGAATCAGTCTGGTGAACCTTCGCTGCACTCCCTCAATAACAAGAGCGTCCTTCCTCAGATGAGGAGACCAAAACTGAACACAATATTCCAGGTGAGGCCTCACCAAGACCCAGTACAACTGCAGTAAGACCTCCCTGCTCCTATACTCAAATCCCCTAGCTATGAAGGCCAACATACCATTTGCCTTCTTCACCGTCTGCTGTACCTGCATGCCAATTTTCAATGACTGATGAACCATGACACCGAGGTCTCATTGCACCTCCCCCTTTTCTAATCTGCCGCCATTCAGATAATATTCTGCCTTCATGTTTTTGCCCCCAAAGTGGATAACCTCACATTTATCCACATTATACTGCATCTACCATGCATTGGCCCACTCACCTAACCTGTCCAAGTCACTCTGCAGCCTTTTAGCATCCTTCTCACAGCTCACACCGCCACCCAGTTTAATGTCATCTGCAAACTTGGAGATATTACACTCAATTCATTCATCTAAATCATTAATGTATATTGTAAAGAGCTAGGGTCCCAGCACTGAGCCTTGCGGCACCCCACTAGTCACTGCCTGCCATTCTGAAAAGGACCCGTTTATCTCGACTCTCTGCTTCCTGTCTGCCAACCAGTTCTCTATCCACGTCAGTATATTACCCCCAATACCATGTGCTTTGATTTTGCACACCAATCTCTTGTGTGGGATCTTGTCAAAAGCCTTTTGAAAGTCCAAATAAACCACATCCACTGGTTCTCCCTTGTCCAGTCTACTAGTTATATCCTCAAAAAATTCCAGAAGATTAGTCAAGCATGATTTCCCTTTCATAAATCCATGCTGACTTGGACTGATCCTGTTGCTGCTTTCCAAATGCGCTGCTATTTCATCCTTAATAATTGATTCCAACATTTTCCCCACTACTGATGTCAGGTTAACCAGTCTATAAGTACCCGTTTTCTCTCTCCCTCCTTTTTTAAACAGTGGTGTTACATTAGCTACCCTTTAGTCCATAGGAACTGATCCAAAGTCGATAGACTGTTGGAAAATGATCACCAATGCATCCACTATTTCTAGGGCCACTTCCTTAAGTACTCTGGGATGCAGACTATCAGGTCCTGGGGAGTTATCGGCCTTCAATCCCATCAATTTCCCTAACACAATTTCCCGGTTTATAAGAATATCTTCCTGTCCCTCCTTCTCACTAGACCCTCGGTCCCCTTGTATTTCCGGAAGGGTTATTTGTGTCTTCCTTCGTGAAAACAGAACCAAAGTATTTGCTTAACTGGTCCGCCATTTCTTTGTTTCCCATTATAAATTCACCTGTATCTGACTGCAAGGGACTTACGTTTGTTTTCACTAATCTTTTTCTCTTCACGTATCTATAGAAGCTTTTGCAGTCAGTTTTTATGTTCCCAGCAAGCTTCCTATCATACTATTGTTGGAGCGGATTTTTGGACATATACTTGACTAGTATATGGGACCAAACATTTGTTTTTATTTTCCCTTTAATGAATTTTGTAAGGGACAATACTGATGCATTATGCTTTATATAAAAAAAAACAGTTAGACTTCAAGGTATGTGGGCCTTGAGTTATGGAGATAGGAAAGTGAGATAATGAATGACTGGAGAGATAAGTGGGATGTTTGTCTATACCGGTGCCAAAAGGCCTGCGCTTGTTTGTAATGCCCTGTCACAATGCAGGCTGGTTTATATCAAGAGCTCAGCCTTGGATGAAAAGCTTTATAAAACTTGTAATGCGATGATTAGACTTAAGGACTAGTGCTAAAGCATGTGATGTAAAGTGACGTAATTTGTAAGATAAAAGAACCTCACTGGAGATACCAAATTGAGAAGTGGTTCAGAGACAGGAGTCTCTAACACTTCTCCCAAAGCTTTGTCTCTGATTTAATAAACCTCTCTTTATATATTATACAGTCTTGGAAATATTTTTCCACGACAAAATGGCGTCACGAACAGGATGCTGTCCGATCAGACGTGATCACTTACGACAGTATCTGGAATCTGGTGTTAGAGACTGAAAAGAGAGGTGTACGGGCACGACGGAATAGTGTATAAGATACGAGTAAACAGATAGCGGGAAGAGGCTGACTAACCAGTTTGAGTTGTCCCTTTAGTAAATAAGGTCGGTGCGGAAGGGAACTGATCACTCCAACCTAGAGCCGAAAAACTCCGGTGGTAAGGAAACACGCTAGCTTTGTTGCGAAGACAAAGGGTCTCCACAGAGTAGTCGTGGCCGTGAGTATTACAGAAACAAAGGGAAACGTCCGAGACTGGCGAACATGGAAGGTAAGGAAGGGAATTTAAAACGCGGGCTGCCCCGGGTCATTAATTAATTCCTATCATTAATTGTAACTTGCGTAATTATGTAATGCCATAAAAAAGCTGAAAGTGACTATCTTAAGTGACATATGGATCCAGACATAAGCTTTGTTGAATGAAGAGAGACTTTTGTAAGTGTCTATTTTGAATGAAGAGAGTACTTGAGTGATTTTGACTGTGGAATGAATGAAAGCCTGTTTGGGAAGGTGTGGAGTTGCCTGCCTGTTTTAGCTCCACCCACTTTTTCCAAACAGAGTGAAATTTTTTTTTAACCCTTCGTTGTGTTGTCCTTTATGTGGGAAGTTTAAGAAACTGTGAACCTTATGGTATTACATTTTAAGTTAGAAACGAAGGTGTGGATATATTTGGATGATAAGTTACGGAGCTAGGAAATGCACAAAGGATAGATTTGTTGAGTAAAAGATAAAAAATACATGGTCCCGGTAGTAAAAAAAAATAATTTATTTGACACGCTCACTTTCTTGTCGAAAGAAAACATGCAATTGGGTTGAAAGACATAAATTTAGTCTAGGAATGAGATAAAGAATGCCTTTTAAAACGCTCCCATTTACCTTTGTGTAAAACCTTGACACGAAAGCTTCTAGCTCAGTAAAAAAAAAAGAGTTTTAAATTTAGAAATACCTTCAGGGATCAGGTCAAACTCCTGGGCGAGTGGTGAGCTATCTGTGAAGGTTTAAAAGGGACTTTTGAAAAAGGCTAAAACAGTAAGCTTTAGCAGTTTAGAAAAGAAATAGATAAAGCAGGAAAAGGTCTCTGCCACGGGAACAGGAGGAGGGCAGAAAAGGGGGACTTGCCATAATTGTGGAAAACCGGGCCATTTTGCCAGGGAATGCAAAGGGAAAGGCAGTGAAAAGCAACGTACGTATTGTGGTAAGAAAGGGCACCTGGAAGCGACATGATATGGTAAAAATGGCTATCCTAATAAGGCAAGGACCCTGTCAGAACAGGAATGCCAGCAGTGGCAGGCATACAAAGCCACCTGGTGATGTCCGGCGGCCCCTGTACAAAGTAAAAAGGAGGGAAGGATATATGTGTCTGCACTAGTAGGGGGCCGACAGTGTGAGATGCTAGTGGACACGGGAGCCTCAATATCCATTACCAATCCAGATGTATAGCCGCGCTAGATTGCGCAGCTTGGGCGGTAAAAATTAAGCGAGCCTGTGGTGATGACTGGAAACATCATTCTCCACACTAAACACACATTGGTAGAAATTTTAAACACAGGAAAACTGAGAACCGTATCTAATATGAGACGGGCAAAGTGGGAAGCAGTCCCCTTAACACCCAACAAAGTGGTAACCATAATTAGGAATGTAGGAAACAACCCTGCAGAAGGTATGATGGGTGAAGGGGAACCGCACTTTTGCGAAGAGGTATGTGAGGATATGGAAGAGGATAGAATAAAAGACGCCCCCCTTCAAACCGCAGAACAAACCTTGTTTGTGGACGGCTCACGAAAATACGTAGAGGGACTACCTCGTACCGGATGGGCCGTAGTTAACCAGGATCTAGAGACAGTTGAATCAGGGCGAATTAATGGGGGGTCGTCAGCTCAAGTGGCAGAACTGGTAGCCCTCACCCGGGCACTGGAATTATCGGAAAATAAGATTGTTAATATCTATACGGACAGTAGATATGCATTCGGGGTAGTACACGATTATATGACAGCATGGGGGAGAAGGGGTTTTATCACAACTAGCGGACATCCCATAATGCATCAGCTGAGAATAGAAGCTCTTTTAGCAGCCAGTAATAAACCAAAACAGGTAGCGGTTATTAAAATTAAAGCCCACAGGAGGGAGCCGGACCGAACCAGTCCAGATTGGCTGAGTCACCAGGGAAATAAAGCTGCAGACATAGCTGCACAGAAGGCATTAGAACAGGAAGAGTGTGAGGAAGCCTCAGTCAGTGCCGCTGGGGCCCGAGATGAACAGATAAGTATTGAGAAACTACATCAGGACACTTCTGAGGAGGAAATAGGTATGTGGACAAAGCAGGGCGCAAGGCAAGGGAAGGATAACGTTTGGAGACGAAACGACAAGGTAATGGCGCCTGAATGCATACAGAATACCTTATTGGAGTTGCACCATGGCCTGTCTCATTCAGGATGAGAGGCCATGACCGGGAGTCTTGGGAGAGATTGGTGGTGGAAAGAGATGGTGAGAGATATTGCAAAATATTGCCATCGATGCATTACGTGCGCACAATATAATCCAGGCAGGCCCATTAAAATTAAAATGGGACACCAGCCCCATCCACGGGGGCCATGGGAACATGTACAAATTGATTTCACAGGTCCTTTGCCCCCATCCCATGGAAAAAGATATTGCCTAGTGATTATAGATCAATTTACCCGGTGGGTGGAAGCTTTCCCCACACGTGATTGCACCGCCTCAACAGTGGCAAGGATATTGACCGAGCAGGTGATTCCCCGATGGGGAGTGCCTCTTCAAATAGATTCCGACCAAGGCACCCACTTCACCGGGAAAATTGTAAAAACAATATGCCAGCTGATGGGCATAAAACAAAAATTCCACATCCCCTACCACCTGCAGAGTTCTGGGATGGTAGAGCGCATGAACCATACCCTTAAGAACGCCCTGGCAAAGGCCATGAAAACGTCAGGAAAAACGTGGACAGAAGTATTACCCATTATATTGATGAAGTTAAGAGCCACGACAAACCGGACAACTGGATTAACCCCTTATGAACTAATGACAGGAAGGGCGATGCAATTACCAGAGAACATCATAACAGGTGGGGCCGATGTAGGCCCATTAAAAGACAAAATAAAACGGTATGTTTTGGAACTAAGTACTCAATTAAAAGGGACACTTGTGCCTGCATCGATGTTAAAGGGAACGGACAATGGAAGCATTGGACTCAGCTTAAGGTTTTTGAACCAGCCGTTTAGCACAAGTATTAGTTATTGTTGTTTGTCTATTTGCAGATTGACAGCGAGAGATTCTTCAAGCAAGTCATTTGGCCATTTTGCCTTTGACTATTTGTTAAATATAGAGTAATAAGATGATGAAACTATATATTGCGATCGGTGCGATTATCATAGTTCGTGTTAGGTCCGGCCTGCTAGCTAGACCGAAACGAGAGTTACATGTAAATACCTTTTTGTACATGTCTTATGTTTATGCGCAAAATGATAACTTTTCCAGTTGCTGGGTATGTTCGCACATCCCCATACATAGCAAAGGAGGCATCCCTTTGAGGTCAATCTCCCTTAACATTTCGGAAGTAGCAGAGTGGGTAATGTGACAAAACGGTACAGGGGAAGTAAATGATATTTGGAACCAGAGTGGGGATAAAGAAACGTGGAGATCGGGGGGTTACCTTTTGGATGCATTGACGGATGGTACCAGTCGGAATACAATTGGTCGGTACGACCCCCGTTCCTGGTTTTGACCAACATCTCAGGAGTTGGAAGGCCCACCGCTGACATTTGTTTCACTAGAAACCTGACCGGTGAGGAAACAGGTTTTGTAGCAGGATACTTTAACCTCACCAGGTGGAACATAATAGCCAGCGAAACAACAAACCAGGGGTTCTTTGAAATAGAGGGTTTGAAGAATCAGACAAGTAGCCAGGACTGGGACCCTAAGGTTAGGTGGCGACGGGGGCTGAGAGAGAGATTGGGATCGAATCTAACAACATACAATGGCACTTATTTTGTGTGCGGGCATAAGGCCTACCCCTGGTTGCCTCAGAACTGGAGGGGGTCCTGTTATTTGGGATATGTGGTCCCTTTTGATAGATGGGTACGTACTTTAGCAGAAGTACAGACACCAGGTCGATTAAGACGAGATCTTACCCCGGTAGAGAAGCTATTTGGGGTCATGATGCTCCCATTCGGGATAGGACGCACCATGGAATGAATTACATAACCTAGAGAGGGTACTGGAACAGATAGTTAACGACACTGCTGAAGCAATAGAGGGCATAACGGCTGAAATGGTAGCCATACGCACAATGGTACTCCAGAACCGAATGGCCCTAGATACTAGCACAAAGTGGGGGCACATGTGCCTTAATTGGAGCTGAATGTTGCACTTACATTCCCGATAATTCAGAAAACATAACCAACCTTGCTGATCACATAAGAAGGGAGGTAAAGAAGTTATCCACAACAGCAGGAGGATCTGGCTGGTTTGACTGGCTGTTAGGGGAATCCTGGGGGTCCTACCTTATGCATGGAGCAATTATTCTGGTTGTAATAATAATTACTTGCTGTCTGATTATCGGGTGTTTTAATATCTGCTGTAAAGTTATGATGGCCCGACTGATGCCAGTAGCCAGTGTAATCGCCGAAGAAGAAGCACACCCGATGGAAATATCTGAAGACACCAAGGATGAAGAAACCGACGACGTTGACACCGACCACTATCTTTGAAGGGTAGCCTAGAGCTGCAGGCAAGGTGGACACATGGAACATCAAGGGAAGTAACATACCCCAAAGGACGAATATATGACAATAGGATACTATCATTATGGTCATCTGGATTTTGTGAACATCCTCCAGGACCAAAAGGGGGAATATTGTTGGAGCGGATTTTTGGACATATACTTGACTAGTATATGGGACCAAACATTTGTTTTTATTTTCCCTTTAATGAATTTTGTAAGGGACAATACTGATGCATTATGCTTTATATAAAAAAAAACAGTTAGACTTCAAGGTATGCTGGCCTTGAGTTGTGGAGATAGGAAAGTGAGATAATGAACAACTGGAGAGATAAGTGGGATGTTTGTCCATACCGGTGCCAAAAGGCCTGCGCTTGTTTGTAATGCCCTGTCACAATGCAGGCTGGTTTATATCAAGAGCTCAGCCTTGGATGAAAAGCTTTGCAAACCTTGTAATGCGATGATTAGACTTAAGGACTAGTGCTAAAGCATGTGATGTAAAGTGATGTAATTTGTAAGATAAAAGAACCTCACTGGAGATACCAAATTGAGAAGTGGTTCAGAGACAGGGGTCTCTAACACTTCTCCCAAAGCTTTGTCTCCGATTTAATAAACCTCTCTTTATATATTATACAGTCTCGGAAATATTTTTCCACAACACTCTATTTTCCCCCTCCTATTGAAACCCTTTGTTCTCCTCTGCTGTATTACAAAATTCTCCCAGTCCTCAGGTTTGCTGCTTTTTCTGGCTAATTTATATGCCTCTTCCTTGGATTTAACGCTATCCTTAATTTCCCTTGTTAGCCACGGTTGAGCCACTTTCCCCATTTTATTTTTACTCCAGACAGGGATGTACAATTGTTGAAGTTCATCCATGTGATCTTCAAATGTTTGCCATTGCCTATCCACCATCAACCCTTTAACTCGTCAGTCTATTCCAGCCAATTCACATCTCATACCATCGAAGTTACCTTTCCCCAAGTTCAGGACCCTAGTCTCTGAATTAACTGTGTCACTCTCCATCTTAATAAAGAATTCTACCATATTATGGTCACTCTTCCCCAAGGGGCCTCGCACAACAAGATTGTTAATTGGTCCTTTCTCATTACACATCACCCAGTCTAGGATGGCCAGCCCTCTAGTTGGTTCCTCGACATATTGGTCTAGGAAACCATCCCTAATACACTCCAGGAAATCTTCCTCCACCGCATTGCTACCAGTTTGGTTAGCCCAGTCAATATGTAGATTGAAGTCGCCCATGATAACTGCTGTACCTTTATTGCATGCATCCTTAATTTCTTGTTTGATGCTGTCCCCATCCTCATTACTACTGTTTGGTGGTCTGTACACAACTCCCACTAGCGTTTTCTGCCCTTTGGTATTCCGTAGCTCCACCCATACATATTCCACATCATCCAAGCTAATGTCCTTCCTTACTATTGCAATAATTTCCTCTTTAACCAGCAACGCCACCCCACCTCCTTTTCCTTTCTGTCTATCCTTCCTAAATGTTGAATATCCCTGGATGTTGAGTTCCCAGCCTTGCTCACCCTGGTGCCATGTCTCCGTGATGCCAATGACATCATATCCGTTAACTGCTATCTGCGCAGTTAATTCATCCACCTTATTTCGAATACTCCTCGCATTGAGGCACAGAGCCTTCAGGCTTGTCTTTTTAACACCCTTTGCCCTTTTAGGATTTTGCTGTAATGTGGCCCTTTTTGCTTTTTGCCTTGGGTTTCTCTGCCCTCCACTTTTACTTTTCTTCTTTCTATCTTTTGCTTCTGCCCCCATTCTACTTCCCTCTGTCTCCCTGCATAGGTTCCCATCCACCTGCCATATTAGTTTAACCCCTCCCCAACAGCACTAGCAAACACTCCCCTAGAACATTGGTTCCGGTCCTGCCCAGTTGCAGACCGTCCGGTTTGTACTGGTCCCACCTCCCCCAGAACCGGTTCCAATGTCCCAGGAATTTGAATCCCTCCCTTCTGCACCACTCCTCAAGCCACGTATCCTGAGCTATCCTGCGATTCCTACTGACTAGCACATGGCATTGGTAGCAATCCTGAGATTACTACTTTTGAGGTCCTACATTTTAATTTAGCTCCTAGCTCCCTAAGTTAACCATGGATGGCTCTCTTTTCTTTTACACCCTTTCCTGCTCACTGTAATATATTTTTCTTGAGAGTTATGAAATATGTCCTTATATGTACACCACTGTTCATCAACCATCCTACACTTTAATTTATTTCCCAGTCCACCTTAGCCAACTCTGCCCTCATACCTTCAGTCTCCTTTATTTAAGCTTAGTACGCTGGTTAGAGATCCAACTTTCTCACCCTCCATCTGAATTTGAAATTCAATCATGCTATGATCACTCATTCCAAGGGGATCCTTTACTAGGAGATTGTTTCTTAATCCTGTCTCATTACACAGGACCAGATCTAAGATAGCATACCCCCTGATTGATCCCGTTACATACTGCTCAAGGAACCCGTCCCTTATGCACTCTATGAACTACTCCTCAAGGCTATCCAGACCAATTTGATTTGTCCAATCAATATGGAGGCTAAAATCACCCATGATTATTGCTGTTCCCTTTTTACAAGCCCCCACTATTTCCTGGTTTATGCTCCGACCAACAGAGTTGCTGCTGTTAGAGGGCCTATAGACTACGCCCACCAGTGACTTTTCCCCCTTATTATTCCTTATCTCCACCCAAACTGTTTCAACATCCTGATCATTTGAGCCAATATCATTTTTCACTATTGCAGTGATTCCATCCTTTATCAATAGAGCTACCCCACCTCCTTTTCCTTTCTGTCTGTCCTTCCGGATTGTCAAATACCCCTGAATATTTAATTCTCAGTCCTGGCCACCTTGTAACCACGTCTCTGTAATGGCTATCAGATCATACCCATTTGTCTCAATTTGTGCCGTCAACTCATTTATTTTGTTATAAATGCTTCATGCATTTAGACAAAGTGCCTTTAAATTTGTTTTTTTACCCATTTTTCCTGCTTGTTTCCTCTCTCCTTCAAACTCACTTTCTTTATTTTTACTTTCTAATTCCAGCTTTACTCCCCTCCCTACTGAATCTATTTTCAGGTTCCCATTCCCTTGCCAAGCTAGTTTAAACCCTCCCCAACAGCACTAGCAAACACCCCCGTGAGGATATTGGTCCTGGCTCTGTTGAGGTGCAACCCGTCCAGCTTGTACAGGTCCCACCTCCCCCAGAAATGGTCGCAATGCCTCAGGAAACTAAAGCCCTCCCGCCTGCACCATCTCTCCAGCCACGTATTCATCTGCTCTATCCTCCTATTTCTGTACCCACTAGCTCATGGCACTGGGAGTAATCCAGAGATTACTACCTTCCGTGACTAGTGGTTTGAGTGTTGGTGGGATATTCCATGGTTTCCTAACGTCCGAGGCTGCTGGTTCCATTGATGTGGTGCAGGACGAGCCTGAAGAGGAGAACTTCTAAACCCATCCTGCAGACAAAGAGCATGGGCGGGAGGGGGTGGAGATGGATGAAGCCCCCACTGTTTTACAGACTTTTGTGGAGGTACAGGTGCCACCCATTGAGGTGCCAGCCCCTTCCATGACTAGTGGTTTGAGTGTTGGTGGGACATTCCATGGTTTCCTAACGTCTGAGGCTGCTGGTTCCGGTGATGTGGTGCAGCGAGGCGCACCCAGGGCCCCACCTTCCGAGGCTGCGGATCCCAGTGTGGGGTGCGAGCCACACCCGTGGGGAGGAGGGGAAGGAGAGCTCGACCGCGCTCTGCTGAGTTGCAGGATCTAACAGATGTGGTTCAGATGATGGCAATGAGTGGGCAGTGCATTGACCTTACACGATCACTCTTGACACCATCAGTGGGGTAGGTGATGAAGTAGTGAGGCTATTGGGAGAAGTAACAACAATCTCACGAGAAATGGGAATGATGTCAGTGACCATGAGGGAGGGAATGTCACAGGTAGGTGATGCGCTGTCAGTGAACATCAGGGAGAGAATGTCAGAAATGGTGCAAACACTATCACTGAACATGAGGGAGGGAATGTCACAGGTAGTTGAGACACTTTTGCTCAGAATGAGGGAAGGAATGTTGCAGATTGTTGAGACACTTTCAGGGCTCATGAGGGATGGCATGTTGAAGTTAGCTGCTGCAATAAGGAAACACGCCCAGACTCCGCACCCTTTGACAGAATCAACTGCCACTCCCATTCCAATCCCCACACCAGCCTCTGAAGAGCCCCAAGTCGAGCCCTCCACATTGCCGCCTGGGCCCCTCCACATTGCCGTCTGGGCACCTCCACATTGCCGCTTGCCGCCCGCGCCCCCCCCCCCCTCCTCCCCAATAGGTGCGCATTACCCAAGATCTAATAAAAAATAAGCTTGGTACCAACCCCAGAAACACTGTGCCACCTCCTGCGGGCAGGGATGGTGGAGTTACCAAGAACAAGCGCAGCAGGTGGTTTTAGAATAAGGTGGAGGTGAGATAGGTGCAGCCTTTCTTTGCTGCTGCTGCTGTTGTTATTATTGTTACTATTGTAACTGTTGTTCTCAACTTAAAATAATTTTGTAAGTTATGTAAATTTCCAAGTTTAAAAGTTAGTAAGTGATCTTAAAGTTTATAAGTAATCTCAGAATTTGCAAGTGATCTGAAAGTTTGCAAGTGATCGTAGCTGAAAACTTTAAAGTTTGATAACTTGAATAAAATTATTCTTGTAAGTTAAGTGCAAAGAACTGTTTGTTAAACTTTTGAATAACATATATTTGACATTAAATCGGAATAATTTTCATTATTTGCTGCATTATTAACACAGCAGGCAGGATAGGTTCTTTGTTCTCCCTCCCCAAGGTCTGTATAGTTGGACTTCTCCCTCCCCCCCAACTCATTACAGTCTTGTGACTTCTCCCCTTCTACCCCCGCCTCCCCCAAATTCATTGCAGTTTTGTGCCTAGTGCAGCAGCCTTCCGATCGGCACCTCCCTCCCCGGGCTCAGTGCATCGCCACCGCCCCCCCTCCTCCCCCCGGGCTTGTTTTCTAGCTGAGCCCCGTGCCCCTGTGTCCGGGCACGGGGCCAATTCGGGCGGCCGATACTACGACCCTCCAGCACTGCTTGAAGACGTTCGGTGGTGGCATGTGAGTAAAAAAAAAATGAAAACATCAGAAATCCAAGAATTTTCAAAGTACTCCGTTGAAAGGTAAAAACAAGTTGAACTTTATTATGGATATTTCGAGTGTTAAGCACTCCCTCCAAAAACTGCGATGAAAAACAATGGTGTCTTTCAGCGCCAACTTTTCAATGTGCGCTGCTTTCTGTTAACTCACCATAAGGTTTTTTGGGAGTGGCCAGATACGTCGACCTAGGATAAAAAATGTTTGGGCAAACTGCGAAAAATACTGAAAACTGGCACAGACATGAGGGAACGTGATGTCAAAAAAACCTAACCTAAAAAAATCGTAACTAAAGCAGTTATACCGGCGCAGATTCCGGGGGAAACTTTGAATTAAATAATTACACCAGAAAAAATGGCGCGCGCCAAAAAAACGCCGCAAATGACCCGGGAAAATTGAGCACCTTGTTTCAGCCTTTGGGCACAGGTTAGTGAAGGTGTCAGATAAAAGACAATTGAGGTTATTAACTGGGGTTGTTGAATTAATTAGTAAGACCATGTTGTATTTTCCACAAACCAACCCTTTGTCTAAATCCAGCTCAGATGTGGAATGAGGGAGGATGAGGTCTTCACCAAAACCTGCAATGGCAAACAACAGTGATATTTGTCCTATCATCCTTTCCAATGAAGAGCTGGAGCAAGAGAAGTTTCAGGAAAATCTGATTGTCACACATTTCTGATAAGGGAATCTCCTATGCCAAGGTGAATAACATCATCTGCTGGTCTGGTTGATACCAGGTCACATATACTCATCCATCAAAACAACCCAGCACCCACAGGAAACATTACGTAGACTTGTATATTACAATAAATCATCAGACGCAGCTAAGCCTGTCTATCTCTATTTGTCATGTCAGCAGCTGTTCCCATCACATAACCTGACTTTTACCCTATGTTTGATCAGAAATACATATAATTGAGCAAACACAAGCAAAGACGCTGATATAAACAGTTATTTTCGCCAGGGTTAGTGTGTTTATCCAATGAGTAACTCAGTCACACACAAACGAGATACCAGATTCAATTCCTGGTATCTGCTGAGTAAGCTGAGCTGGGTGTGCTAAAACTGGCCATGGTGTTGCTGGGTTTGGGAAAGGAAATTGACCAGTATTCCTACTCCTGATTGCTATCCAGTGATTCTGCAATGGTTAGAGTAAACTTCGGCTAAGATGTGAGGTACACCACAACTAAATACCCTGCCGACACTCATTGTCGAGGCTCACACCTGGGTGTGCGCCAGAACTGAATATGGTTCCATTTAGCACTTCCTCTTGTACAATCAATCTCACCATTACTTCACTAAAGCTTACCTTTCTAGTTGATTTTTCCATTGCAGTTTTCACTTAATACATCTGCATGAATAAAGCTAATACTTATAAGGAGCACTTTCTGCTTGTTAAAGTGCTAAACTGATAATTGCTGCTTTGCTGTGGTAAGTTCAAAAATAAACTTAACGAATTGTGTGCAGTTCTGAGATGCTGGAAAAAAACTTCAGTGTTCCTACTTGTTCACAAATTCTTCACATTTAAGGACAATTAGGACCTTTTGAGCACCTTATTTCTAATGTGCAGAATGTTGGTCCCATAGTATCAATTTATTACCAAGGCTGTGTCTAAAATTCAGCCAAGAATATTATAATTTTTAAAAATTCAACCCTGGGATGTGGGTTTCACTGAAGGAACGGCGATATATTTCCAAGTCAGGATGTGGTGTAACTTGGAGGGGAAGTTGCAGGTGATGGTGCTCTCATGCTCCTACTGCCCTTGTCCTTCTAGGTGGTAGAGGTCATGGGTTTGGGAGGTGATGCTAAAGAAGCCTTGATGAGTTGCTGCAGCGCATCCTGTAGATGGTACACATTGCAGCCATGGTACGCCGGTGGTGGAGGGAGTGAATATTTAAGGTGGTGGATGGGGTGCCAATCAAACGATCTGCTTTGTCCTGGATGGTGTCAAGGTTGTTGAGTGTTGTTGGAGCTGCATTCATCCAGGCATGTGGAGATTATTCCATCACACTCCTGACTGTGCCATGTAGATTGTGGAAAGACTTTGGGGAGTCAGGTGAGACACTCGACGTAGAATAGCCAGCCTCTGACCCACTCTTGGAGCCACAGTATTTATGTGGCTGGTCCGGTTAAGTTTCTGGTCAATGATGACCACCAGGATGTTGGTTGAGGGGATTCGCTGATGGTAATGGCATTGAATGTCAAGGGGCGGTGGTTAGACTCTCGCTTGTTGGAGATAGTCAGTCTTGCCACTAATCATTCCAACTCTGAATGTCATCCAGGTCTTGCTACATGCGAGCATGGACTGCTTCATTATCTGAGGAGTTGCGAATGGAACTGAATACTGTGCAATCATCATCAAACATCCCCACTTCTGACCTTATGATGGAGGGAAGGTCATTGATGAAGCAGCTGAAGATGACTGGGCCTAGGACACTAACCTGAGGAATCTCTGCAGCGATGTCCTGGGGCTGAGATGATTGACCTCCAACAAGCACAACCGTCTTCCTTTGTGCTGGGTATAACTCCAGCCAGTGGAGAGTTTTCCCCCGATTCCCATTGACTTCAATTTTATCAGGGATCCTTGATGCCACACTTGGTCAAATTCTGCCTTGATGTCAAGAGCAGTCACTCTCACCTCTCCTTTGGAATTCAGCTCTTTTGTCCATGTTTAGACCAAGGCTATAATGAGGCTGTAATGAGGTAATGAGTCTCATCTCCGAGAGCATGCAGAAAACAAGCGCAGGTAGCAGAAAAAGCATGCGGCAAACTGTCCCACCCACTCTTTCCTTCAATGACTGTCTGTCCCACCTGTGACAGAGACTGTAATTCTCATATTGGACTGTTCAGTCACCTAGGAACTCACTTTTAGAGTGGAAGCAAGGCTTCCTCGATTTCGAGGGACTGCCTATGATGATAATGATGAACGAATGAGGCCTGGAGCCGAGTAGTCCTGATGAAAACCAAACTGAGCATTGGTGAGCAGGTTATTGGTATGTGGGTGCCACTTGATAGCACTTTCGATGACACCTTCCATCACTTGATGATGATTGAGCGTAGACTGATGGGGTAGTAATTTTCCGGATTGGATTTGTCCTATTTGTGGACAGGACATACCTGGGCAGTTATCCACATTGTTGGGTAGATGCCAGTGTTGTAACTGTACTGGAACAGCTTGGCTAGTCCTGGAGCACAATAGCCTTCAGCACGATAGTCGGGATGTTGTCGGGGCCCATAGCCTTTGCTGCATCCAGTACATCAGCCGTTTCTTACTATCACGTGAAGTGAATTGAATTGGCTGAAGACTGGCTTCTGTGGGGACCTCAGGCGGAGGCCGATATGGATCATCCACTCAGCACTTCTAGCTGAAGATGGTTGCAGATGCTTCAGCCTTGTCTTTTGCACTTGCATACAGGGCTCCACCATCATTTAGGAATATTCATGGAGCCTCCTCCTCCCGTAAGTTGTTTAATTGTCCAACACCATTCACAACTGGATGTGGCAGGACTGCAGAGCTTTACTCTGATCCGTTGATTGTGGGAAAGCATAGCTCTGTCTACAGCATGCTGCTTCTGCTGTTTAGCGTGCATGTAGTCCTGGTTTGCAGCTTCCCCAGGTTGGCACCTTATTTTTAGGTACAGTTAGTGCTGCTCCTCATTGGAACAGAGTTGATCCCCTGGCTTGATGGTAATTGTACATTGAGTGATATCCCAGGCCATGAGTTTACAGATTGTGGTGGAATACAATTTGGCTGCTGCTGATGGCCCACAGCACCTCATGGATGGCCAGATTTGAGCTGCTAGATCTGTTCTGAATCTATCTCATTTAGTACGGTGGTAGTGTCACACAACATGATGGAGGGTGTCCTCAGTGAGAAGACGGGACTCTTTCTCCACAAGTACTGAGCAGTGGTCACTGCTACCAGTGCTGTCATGGCCAGATGCATCTGCGACTGGTGAAGACAAGGTCAAGTAGGTTATTCCCCAAGTGTTGGTTCTCTCATCACCTGCCGCAGTCTGGCAGTTATGGCCTACAGGACTCGGCCAGCCTGGTCAGTAGTAGTGCTACCAAGCCACTCTTGGTGACGGACATTGCAGTCCTCCAACCAGAGTACATTCTGTGCCCTTGCTACCCTTAGTATTTCTTCAAGTGGTGTTCAACATGGAGGACTACTGATATATCAGCTAAGGCAGGATGGTAGGTGGTAATCAGCAGGCAGTTTCCTTGCTATGCCTGATCTGAAGCCATGACACTTCATGGGGACCGGAGTCAATGTTGAGGATTCCCAGGCCACTCCCTCCCGACTCTATACCACTGTGCTGCTCTGGTAGATCTGTCCTGTCGATGGGACAGGACATACCCAGGGACGGTGATGGAGGAGTCTGGAACATTGGCTGAAAAGTATGATTCTGTGAGTATGAGTATATCAGGCTGTTGCTTGACTAGTCTGTCAGACAGCTCTCCCAACTTTGGCACCAGTCCCCAGATATTAGTGTAAATAAACATGAAACATTCGAATTTATTGTTATTTGGTGATGGTCAAGTGAATACTATGTCTTGCAAAATAATTAGTGTCATAACTGGCCATTCTATGCAGCTAAGCAACTGTTGCTATAACTACTTCATTTTTGGCCACACCTCTCCTTTACAATCCTTGTTATCTACTAATTGCCCCCATACCTTTCGGCTCCACACTTTGGAATTCCTTCCCTAAATCTCTCCTTAAAACTCATTTGGCCAAGCTTTTGCTGACCTCTCTAATATCTCCTTCTTTGGCTAGGTGTCCATTTTTTCCTTACGCCTGTGTGAAACATGTTGGCTATTTTTCTACATTAAAGGTGCTATATAAATGCAAACCAGTTGAAAACAATTGTCCGTGTGCATGCTTTATATATCTGAACATTATTTTAGGTTTACTTTTAACATTTAACGGAAGCCCGATTTATTTATTGGATTAATATTCTGAGGTAAATGTTTGTCAGGTGAAACTGATTACTCACTCATTGTGGAACCCACTGATTTTCATTCGATTATTCTCACTGCTGGCTCAAATCTGAGTTGCATCTGCTCTAGACTGATGGCATGAACAACTAGAGCTGTGGGCTATCATTTTGCCTTCCGGAGGAGGCGGGGGTCCCCAATGGAGTGCTGTCTATGCGGGAGTCCTCTCTTTATTTATTGGGGATTGGGCCTGGGGAGTGTTGCATAAGGCAGTCCCATGCAATAGGTTTTTAAGTCGGTTCACGGACTCTCAGGCCGCCTGTACTTTCTGCAGTCTGGAAGAGTCCATGTTCTATGTATATATAGAATGTGTGAGGTTGCAGCCCCTATTCCATTATTTGAAGGGGCTGATCCTCAAAAATTTTGGCTGCACTTCAGTCCCACACTCCTGATCTTTGGGCATTCTGTGCAGAGGGGAGCGGGCAGGTTGGAGGGCCTCCTCATAGGACTGCTCCTGATTTTATTGGGTTAGCTTAGTTCACTTAAGTGAGACAACTTGTATCAACTGATTAGTATAGTAAGGGCAGTAGAAAGCAAAGTTAGACAGGGTATTGGTGAGGCCACACCTGGAATACTGCGTGCAGTTTTGGTTTCCATATTTACGAAAGGATATACTTGCCTCGGAGGCACTTCAGAGAAGGTTCACTAGGTTGATTCCGAAGATGAGGGGGTTGACTTATGAGTAGGTTGGGCCTCTACTCATTGGAATTCAGAAGAATGAGAGATGATCTTAACGAAACGTTTAAGATTATGAGGGGGCTTGACAAGGTGGATGCAGAGAGGATGTTTCACTGATAGGGGAGACTAGAACTAGAGGGCATGATCTTAGAATAAGGGGCCACTCATTTAAAACTGAGATGAGGAGGAATTCCTTCTCTCAGATGGTTGTAAATCTGTGGAATTCGCTGCCTCAGAGAACTGTGGAAGCCGGGACATTGAATAAATTTAAGACAGAGATAGACAGCTTCTTAACCGATAAGGGATTAAGGGGTTATGGGGACCGGGCAGGGAAGTGGACCTGAGTCCATGATTGGATCAGCCATGATTGTATTAAATGGAGGAACAGGCTCAAGGCCTATGGCCTACTCCTGCTCCTATTTCTTATGTTCTTATGTTCAAATTCTGGATAGCTTTTCCCCTTTCCTCATTTTTCAATTAGTTTTTCTCAAATACTGGCACAGACTTCATGGCCTATATCAGTGCTGTATCCTTCTATGATTATTCCTCCTGTTTAGGCCCCCTTATGGCATCTCTCCATTTCCTCAGACTAGTTCCCTTATGTATTAGCCCTGCAGTTTGCTCAGGAAGAACTTCGTTCCTCAGTAGGTGCTTCACTATGAATGCCAATCCTTCTGGGCCAAAGTTACTCTGCAAGCCATTCAAAAACCTGCCCTAGAGACCTTTACATCTAATGCCTCTAAACACTTGTGCCAATTACTGTTCCAAGTATTGTGCACCACGGTATGCCTGTACACCATGTACCACCACCTTAACTGTGCCCAGCTGGGCGGTGTACCATGGCCTTTTTATGTCTCTCACTTGAGCATGTAAAATACATAACATTATTTTCTCTTGCATGAGATGTGGTTCAAACCTTTTCCCTCAATACACAGAGACAATCTTTTACTTCTTCTCGAAATGAGCGGAAAGTTGGAGCTGCATTGTCCTGATCTCCTCTTCACTGCACTGTGTGTTATAATTCTTTTAGTATCTATGTTATTCATTATGAAAACATCAATCAGCTTGGAAAAATAAACTCCCACTTCTGTGACACTTGCACAACTGAAATATTCCAGCCAAAATCTGACCACAAATACCCCTGTGGTCATCCAGTCCCAAATGTGGATAACTTTGCACTTTATGTAATGGCATTCCTTCACTGCTGTCATGTGCAACTGAGAAGCCAGTGTCTTGCAACCCCCTTATGTATGTCCCATTCACTGAAATTAGATGCAAAAAGAAATTAACTTCAATGGTCACTACATAACTGGCTATGTCTTACCTTATGAGCTCATGTGACCTCCTGATTTGCATGACAAGATTTCTCAGGGACTAACAGAGATTTGTTTTGTGACGAACCTTACCACATTTAAAATCTCACTAGATTTAAATTACCTGATCTAATTGTTTTCAAATCTCTAACTTCTACTTGGCTTACCCCTCCAGCCTCGTCCAAGACAGACTGTGCAGTTTATCTGTGGGGTGGCGTGAGGCATCTCATCTATTCCCAAGCCCATAAAATGAACAGTACGTGTACCTAGCTGATCGAGTTTTACACTACTAATCAAGTAGTCGGACTCTTATATTGTCTGAAACTATTTCTATAAATCTATCCCTTAGCATTAAATACCAAAGAGCTTCATAGGGCTTGTTTTGGGTGGTGTTTCATCGGTGGAAATTTCATCAAAGCCTTACGCTGGCGGTTTAGAAATATCGCTGGGGAACGGACCGCCGGTGTGCAATGCTGGGAAACCCGAGTTTGGTGGGAGCGGTGATCCGTGCTTCTTGGAGAAAAAAACGTCCAGCCAGAGCAGCCTTTCGATGTATGAAACCCTGCATAAAAAGGTAAGTAAACTTAAAAAAATATATTATTTTGCAGCGATTCAATGGAAAAGGGTCCTCTGAATGTTTTCCGATGTTTTATTTTTTACTTAAATATTTTCCGTGTTTCCCCCCTCTAGCCTCAGACTTAATTTGACCTGGATCACCGAGAATCCACGTGCATCACCCATTTTTCTCGCCGGGCATTTTTTTTCTATTTTATCAATTTTCTGCCGGCGTTAATTGCAGAATCTTAGCATTTTTTGAGCAGTAAACGAGCAGTGGCGACCTTTGATCAATTTCTAGCCTAAAGTCTGTTATGCCTTTGTTTTCCAGCCATATATCTTTGAGCTAAATTACCATTTCTCTATATGTCTCGTCCGGTTTCTTTTTTAGTTTCTTAAAATTTCTGTCTGAATGCTACAGGCATTCAGGAGTTTGGCCCAGTTACCAGACTCACTGCTAATGTGTATTTCTCTGCCAATCTGAGAGCATGATGACATTTTTTGTCCATCTCTTTTTCTGGCATGCATTGTTCAAGTTCTAATTGAAAGTCTCTCTCCATTGCTTTTCTTCAGCCACCAACCCCATTAACTCAAATTTAACTTCTTTTGATTTGGACATTTTATATATCTCACTGTTTCTGCTTTGTTCACTTTTGATGGTTTGTTTGACATAAAAAAAAATGCCTTGCATTTATATAGCGCCTTTCACGACCACTGGACATCCCAAAGTGCTTTACAGCCAATTAAGTACCTTTGACGTGTAGTCACTGTTGTAATGTAGGAAACGTAGCAGCCAATAAGCGCACAGCAAGCTCCCACAAACAGCAATGTGATAATGCCACCACCCCCCCCCACTTTTGTTATGTTGATTGAGAGAAAAAATATTGGCCAGGATACCTTCCCTGCTCTTCTTCGAAATAGTGACATGGGATCTTTTACATCCACCTTAGAGAGCCACCTTGATTGAACATCGCATCCAAAAGATGGCACCTCCGACAGTGCAGCTCACTGCACTGGAGTGTCAGCCTAGATTTTTGTGTTCAAGTTTCTGAAGTGGGACTTGAACCCACAACCTTCTGACTCAGAGGCAAGAGTGCTACCTACTGAGCCACAAGTTGTGAATAATCCAGAATTTTCTCTAACTTGACATCAGCAAGTCCAAAGTTATCCTGTTCAGCATCTGCCTAAACCTCTGCACTCAATCCCCAATTTTATCAGCCTCCCTTGCTGTGTGTTGAGGCTTAACCCAATGGCGTGTAACTTTGGTATACAATTTGATCCATAACATACAGGAAGCTTCATATTATTGCTCATCTGAAATAGTTTACCCATTTCTGCAAATAATTATAAGGAAAGACATTGCAATCTTAAGTCTCAATAATGATTGGAATTTTACTAAATTACTCCCCATGTAATTAGATTATTTTAGAACCATAATGAGGCACTTGGTAACATTTACAAGTTCAGTAACAGACATCTTTTCCTCACACTCACAAGTCATCAACAATCCAACCTTTTAAAAATATTTTCGTATTTAATAAACTTTTACATATCTATCTAAAATCTGCGTTATATCTGACACTTTGTATGAGTAATCATAAGTTCATCGAGCATTCCTCTGTGATTAATGAGTAAAGAATTTGCAGCACAACCACAGTAATGAAGTAAACTGAGCACAAGGACTTTACAATTCTGTAGTTCTGCCTGAAGCAAACTTGTGATTAAGAGAGCTTAAATAGTGAAAAGGATGAGCATTGAGCACAAAACTAAAATCAAAATTGCACTCATTCAAGTTATTCTTTATGTTCATCAAAGTTCATCATTGACAATGCGAAGGAATTAAATAGTTTTTCCAGAGTTAAGGGTGTTTCTATAGTTGAAGTAATTAAATGGTGAGTAATTTAGTAAAATTCCAATCATTAATCACACTTAAGATATTGCATTGTCTTTGGATCCTATAGTTATTTAGGCACAAATGGGTAAACAATGAATTCACATCAGCGACAATGTGGATCTTTCTGCAAGTTACACTAATAATCTGTCTAAACACTAACCCAGTAAGTTTTTGGTGATTGAGAGGAAAAAAGGTTTGAAGCTTAACTCAGGATCAAATCAGTATTAAACATGTCCAGGTCGGACTTACAACATGCCTGATGCAAACTAAAACGACCTTAATTCTGCCTTAACAATGTGCCATAACCCAGAACAGCACAATTGCCCGTTCCGTCCATTGCATCTGTGTGAATTTTTTTCTGCTTGATTTATTTCCCCCGGGAAGGCTGGAGAAGAAAATTAGTGTTACCTAAAGTAGGGAATCAACTGAGGGTGTGACAGAGCAATCATGCAGACTTGGTGGGCTGAATGGTCCATCCTTATATTCTGATCCTCATGTTCTATTTTAGTGCCAATTTGTTCTGAAGTGAGATCAGTTTTCTGCTGTAGCCCCACTACCATTAGGAAATGCATTCAAACTGCCCAAATTCATTTCACACAGAGATAGCAGAGGAGACTGTCAACCTGTTTCTAATCCTGGTTCTAAAGGTGAAAGGGCAGTGTGCAGAATCTCTACACCACCCAATTCCTGGGACAACTTTTAT